>NC_091114.1:15405000-15682500 GCF_024713975.1 Paralichthys olivaceus | reverse complement strand
ATAATTTAAATTCATGCTCAGGCGTCTGGAGCCGCACACGACAGAGGAGACGGTTGATTGTGACGAAGCACATTTGCCACGAAACAGCAAATGAAAATGATGCAGAAGAATCCCGAGGTGAGCGTCTGCACAGCCCTCGTGTTTGTGTGGGCTGGAAAACAGCTGGAGAAGACGAGCGGAGGACAAGAGGAGAGGGGGGACAGACAGGAGAGAGGACACGTTCACACGCAGCTTTCTTTTCTCAGTTCTCGATTCATTCATCGTTTCTCTCCCTGAGATGAATCTTTGTTTACAGGCGGGCGCAGTGTGAGGTTCAGCACCGTCACCTCTCAGCATGAAGACACAGTAATCCTGCAGCAGCGTCGGTCTGGTTCCGCTCGTCGGTGACTAACACGAGATGTCCCGTGTGTGATTGAGTCGTCTGTGCCAAACCCGAGGGAGACGGTTCTCAGGTTTAAACTGAGCTTGTTTTGCGCGAAGAGAATTTTTAATTTGTGTGAAAAATAAAACATTTCTATGGATCCAACCGGGTCAGTCAATAATCAGTCGTTTTATTCTCACATGATTAGCTTTGTATTTATGTTAAATTCATGCATGACTCTATTTATCTGTGAGTCCACGAGCCAGCCAGCCTGAAAAGCGTGTTTTCCACTAAACTACCTTTGAATCCTCATTTTCCAGAAGCCTGATCTCCACTATTACTTCAGCTCCGGACTTTTCCCAAATCCAATTTCATCACGTTATGCAGATCCCGTGCGGATACGAGTTCTGTTCCTCCCCCTGAAGTTTCCAACATCTGATCATCGCAGAGAGAACGTTCCTCTCTTCTTTCGCAATCCCTCCATCCTTTATCCCTCGTTCCCTCCGCCTGACTTCACCTGATATAAGGATAAAGGTCGATCGTTTATCCTTCGCTCATACAAACAACCAATTATCTCATTATCTGACCCATTTTCTTTCTCCGGGAAAATGTTTTCTCCTTTTTTTCACCTCACTTCACCTCCTTCTTCTTCTTCTTCCGCTCATCTTTCTTACTCACGCACCCCGACGTCCCCCTTCATGACTTCAGGTGTCGAGATCAGCGGCACCATATGGCACACGGCTCTGAAACCGCAGCGTGAGCATCGGGCCTGTGAACACGCGGGATGTGGATGGATGTCGCATCACATTTGAGCTGACGTGGGATTTATCAGCAAGTCTGTGTGTCAGTGTGTGTCAGTGTGTGTGAGAGTGTGTGTGTGTGTGTGTGTGTGTGTGTGTGTGTGTGTGTGTGTCAGATAGGCCTAAACGATTGTCCTGTTCCCTGTCAGTCGATAGCGAAAGTAAAACTGGCAGCTCAAGAACACGTGTGTTTCTTTAAGACACACACACACACACACACACACACACACACAGATATATATAATCGAGTAATAACCATGAAATGAAAACTAAAGTTCACGTCTCTAAGTGCTCTACGTGAAGAGTCCGGCCTGGCTTTAATCTACCGAGGGATTTATCTACATTTAGTCATTCGGGCTAAATGTCAAATTAACATATTGCCCTTCATTACACGGAGCTCTGCCTCATTTCCTTACAGCATCAGTGTCGTCCCAACGGGCCGGGGGACGTTCCACGACCCACAATTGTCAGAGAAGTCGCTGCAGTTTTTTTTTTGTGAAATAAGTCATATTGATTGTTTTCGGTGAGGTTAAACCGTGATAGTGATTCCTGTCGTGATCTGTAGTGTTTGGACACGATCATTTTTTTTTTTTTTTACAAACTCTGCAGAATAGAATCTCTTTAAAAACTCTCTTTAAAGGACGACAGCGTTAAATGAACGTCGTCGTAATCAGGACTTCACACAACATATATAACATATTCAAGTTGTTCAGAACATTTTATTTTGACGCCTCTTCAGCAGAAAATGATGAGTGTAGCCCTGCTGCTCCAGTATCAACAACCTAACGTTATATTATATATATTATATTTGATATTATAATAATATGCGTCAGTTGCTGAGGCCAATTTTTCTATTACGCACATTTTGGTGATAAGACGTCGGAGTATTTCTTCAAACACCGAGAGACTTTCTGTCGCTTTATTTCTTCATCACAAAACCCGACTTGGATCCACTGGTTTTTAATGCTTTGGTTTTGCTCTGCTCTGCCTTCACTTCTCCATATCTCCCTCCTCCTCCTCCTCCTCCTCCTCTTCTCCCTTTCTCCCCTTCTTCCTTTGGGCATTTTTTTTTTTTTTCCATCTTTCGCTGCCACGTATTCGCCGTTTTTAGACACAGCACTGACGGCTCTGTTCTCAGCCCGAGCCATCGACTGCGGGCTGATTGGTTCGCGCGTGTCTTGACATCCTGAATATGTATTTACGTCCTTGTGTTTGTCAACACTTGGGAGTTGTCGGAGCGCATCACTGTCAAATCTCGTGCTTTTTCGTCTGCGTCTCGTCCCCGGCTCCTTCCTTCAAATGGCCTCTTGTCTTCCTGTGCACCATCGTATCTCTGTGCCCTTAATAGTCTCGCAGCGAACGTCTCACTGTCAAACGTGTTGACTCAGGATTCATAACCCTCCTGTTCTTGCATTTTAAGGCGTCATCCGCATTTTTGCAAACACTACTCGGAGACAGGGGCCTCATTCCACCGGGTTTGAGAAGAGAATCTTTCACGAAATCAAGTCATTGAAATCACATTGCACGCACACTCCCGAGAAAAAGGAAACACACTCATGACCAAAAGTCCCGTAATGGAGGCGAGCGCCTGGCGACTGATTTTACAATTTGAAGAGCATCTTATTTGAAGCCACCTCAGAAAAAGACGGAGCTGAAGGAATAAATTGGAATCAAATATTCTGTGCAATGTGGCCGATGTGTCGCTTTTTCCAAACCAGGGGAGGTTTTATTTGTTTTGCTCTCCCTCTATTATGTCTCCGTCCGTCTTATTATTAACAGAGATTAGTTTCCTAATTAAGTGTGTGTGTGTGTGTGTGTCTGTGTTGCCTTGCGGTCTGACATCAGTCTCATGCCCTTGCCCACAGTCTGCTGCTAATCATGACTCTTAATCAGTTTTTGGGGAACACACAAACACAAAGTGCTCTAACAACACACACACACACACACACACGTACATTCTAGTATTTCTATGTTAGCGAGGACCAAAATGTCCTCACGGCGTAAGGTTGATTCCCAAAATGGTCGCGGCTTGCATGAGAATGACTGGAATACCTGCACTGCAGCAGCTGACAGGTTGTTGAAAAGAGAGAATGAACACACACACACACTCACACTCACTCACACACACTCTTCCCCTCCCTCTATAACCTGGCTGCCATTCTGTTGTCTCAGGGGTGTCACCTTAACAGAGTGTGTGATGCACCGAGAGCTTCATTTAAATGTAGTGCTGTCACTCTCTCCCTCCTCACACACGTTCCCCTCTCTCTGTTTCTCTCCATCGCCAAACAGAAGTCAATAAACCGTAAAACAACCACGTACTGTCGTGATGATCGACTGTAGGACGGACGACATGACGGCAGCAGAGAGCAGCTGTCGTTCAACGAGAGTTAAGCCTGGAAGGCAGATTTTAACCAACTCAACTCTTGTCAGTCAGTAATAAATGGATTTCGTGAATTTGGCCGGAAATTAAGCAAACACCTCAGGACTCAGCCTAAATCTAATATTCTTCCATCTTCCCTCATCTCCTCCTCCTCCTCCTCTCTATCATCACTGAAGTCATTTTACACTAGAGCTACACCAGATGTTGTAATACACTGAGGGCTCCATTAAACTCATGGGGCAAACTAAACCGACACAGCCCCACTGTAATAGGCCACTGTACTGCGCTGAACAACTTCTCTCCCGCGTCATGCACCCCCCCCCCCACAACATGGCAATAAAGGAAATTGAATGGCTTTGAAGCTGCAATGTCGGGAATTTGAGTGATGACAAAAAAAAAATAATAATAAAAACGCATTTTCAGGCAAAAGGCTTATTGCTGTGCGGCCGTTTGGGAAACCGGTTTAATGCAGTTTGTTGTTTGCTGGAAAAACACTTTACACGTTAAACCTACTCGAAAGAAATGTTCTGAGACAGTGCGCGGCTAATTTTCACGTTGATATTCCCTCCGGGGTTGATTCCATCATTTCAACACTCGCGCAGCACAACCGTCATAACGGTGACGTGACATGCAGCAGCAGCAGCAGCAGCCACGCTGGTTCCAAGCCGTCAGGCCTGTGCCGTAAATCTTTAATCGCTGTTGTTGATCCAATAAAATCTGATGCAGCGGAATCATAAAAATTGTCAGTGTTACGCTGCCCCTTCACATTCACCGCACATACAGACCCACACAGCAGAGAACGCCGCCTTCAGACGGAGCGCTTGGTCGTTACGCGGGACACTGTGCACACGGTCTGTGTTTGGTATTCACGAGGTGTGAACTGTGAGAACACCACTGCCAGGCAACATGGAATAATAGTAATTGTTAATATTTTGCTATTGCAGAAGCTAAAGCTGCCCCCCCCCCCCCCCCCCCCCCCTCACCTCCAGGAGCACATTTATCACAGAGATGTTTGTAGACTTGTTTCCTGCAGCTCCAATCCATGTCGCACTAGATGCACCGCACACAAGCCAGAACAATGACGGAACGTAATGTCTGGCATGCACCTCGACGCTCAGAGGCTTCAGTTTCCTGCCTTATCTCACACACGGCCGTGACCTTGTCTGTTCCTTTTGTCTGCAGCCATCCATCTCTATCCGTTCCTCTTTGTCTGCCTCCACTTCTCTCATTCTGGTCTCCTGTGCATCCCGAACTTCTCCGCACGCCTCCTGAATCCTTCCACTCAGCCGAGCGCCTGTCAAGTAAAGTTTCCTTTGACTTCTCACCTGCAGCGGTCGCTCCTCTTACAAACCTTTGCTGACCCCAGAACACCCGTTAACTCTTCCCTCTTCAGTTCCTACACCCGCCTCCTCTTTCATTGGTCGGTGCACTAATCGACTATCATCTGAATGTACAGTGAATGTTTACGCTTTTGAAATGGGTAAATAATTGCTGTTTTTCGTCTACCACATCACAGTTAGAGCCGCTAAGTGCCAAACAGCTTTCCCATTTCAGCGGAATGGGACAGAAGCTCTCATCGTCTTTGCACAAACAACACGTCTCTGCATCTCTGGCGATCTGTATCAGTGAGCTAGTTGGCAGAGCGATGAGACGAGTCCGTCCCTGTTGGTTTTTCCCATTTTAATCTTTATTCACACTGTGACTTCAACATCCATCTCCACAAAGTGTCCTGAGAAGACGTTATTACTGGATTGTAGCTTAATGCGGAAACTGAAAAGAGTTCGATGTTTGTGGTTTATATTGTTTGCACATGGATCAGGAACATTTGAAGCTAATCAAACTATTTGCGTTGCAGTTTGAAACGTCAACAGATCTTTTTTAGTTTGGTCCATGTCCCATTTAATAACATGGAGGAGGCACAATACTGCAGACAGCCAACCAGGGGCGAGCCAGATGATTTGGTCTCTTCATATAGAGACTCTGCATTAAACGCTGGTTATATAACTTCAGGTTACAGGAGTTATTCTTGATTTCAGTGTCTAATACATTTCTCTCTGCAGATCTGCTGTTTAAACCAGAGATTAATAGATTCTGCAGACTCCATCACAATAATCAGATATTGTTCAAATTGAATGAGGACATTTGTCTGATTCCTGTATCTCTTCGATTTATCTTCAGTATTGTTTTCATTAAATCAAATCAGTGGTAAGATCCTCAGTCACAGGAGTATAATTTCAATGAGCTGAAGATTCGTAACAACGCTGGCTGTTGTTAACCCCTTGGAAACACGTTTTTACTCTCCGCAGAAATGGGTTTGCAATCAAACAAATTAGCCATTAATTAAAAAACGAGCAATCATTTAAAGTGGCACTGACTAATCGGACCGTTGTAAAGAAAGTGGAGTAACCCTTGTGAAGAAACAGCTCATGAAGACTGACTCTCACATTTAGATATTCGATTCCTTCTTCTTCTTCTCTGGACTCGGAGCGTGAGGAGTGTCTGTGTACATAATAGAGCTGGTCTCGGTCTAATAGTGTTAACATGGAGGTTATCAGAGTGCTGACTCCAGCCCCAGCTGCCTCCTCTCAGCCAAACTCCTTTTCAAAAATCGGGTTTAAGAATAATTACAGCCGAGCATGTGGACCTGCGTGTTCCAGTGTGTGTGTGTGTGTGTCCTCTGAGTGCTCTCCTCTCGAGACTGCATGGAGAGGGTGAATGTTTTGGATAATGTCGCACTCCAAGGCTCTGCTGGTAATTACCTTCCTGAAACTGGCTAAATAGGATCGTTGCTGACTGCAGTCTGTTTTTCTTGCCGCTTCGCTTAAAGGAGTGAAATGCTTGATGACAGAGGGACCGAAGGGGCATTGAGAAGTTAACCGCTTTAAGCCGACGTCTGTTTCTCGAATTTACTCCGTGTTTTTTTTTGTTGTTGCCAAAGCGTCTCACTCACCCCCTGGTGGCTGGCGAATGTATCGGCGGGACCTCGAACCCTTCGGCTCCTTCCCCACGACTGCAACTCTCTCGTGGCGTCATTTCTGGACAGAGGGAGGAAGTGCAGAGTCATCATCAGTCTATGGTCACGTCTCTAATCCTGCAACTGATGCGAGAAGCATTTTCACTGATGTGGTGCTGAAACTGTGTTTGTGGACATTCGAATGAAAACATTAGTTTGGATGCAGCCTAATTGCACCTTCTGTTCTAACCCAATGGATTTTAATTGCTGCACCCTGGCACGTTTTTCTCGTGTGTCTCTTTTCTCTAATCACATCAATATTCAGAGCTTGTGATGGTCATTTCAGTCACGCGGTCAACAAGCGTTCAACGACTCGCTCAAGCCTCCAGAAAATAACAGAGCGGCACACGGAGCTGGTGCTCAAATAGCCGAAACCTCTCAGGCCGTCGAGTCCAAATAAAGTCAAGAGTCGCCCGGGAAGGGAATTTGATGGCACCGATAAAACGGAACCACCGCCACTTTTCTATGAATATAAAACAAAGAGGAAGGCCTCTGTGCCAAGGATGGTTTTTTTTTTTTTTTTAGGGGCTCCTCTCGAATGTGAGATGCTGTTGTTCTCGTGGCAACCATCCCAGAGCTGAAATTATGGTCTGTTTGGCCATTTGGATGGTAGCTGTTGTCCAGGATTACGTACCAGCTGTTGGAAGCGTTTTAAAGCTCCACCAGCACAGCGTCAAGGTTGTAATTATGTATTGCCCTTTTTTCCCCCCGTCTGGCTCCAGTGAATGTGTGTATGACGTCTCTCCTTTTTCTTTTTTATCAGTTCTACATCTCCCAGACTCCAACGTCCATTTCCTCTGCCGCTCGCACCATCTCTCTGGGAGACACATAGATTTTACTTATCAGTGTTTGCCGTTTATGTGAGTGTTTGTCTGTGTGTGTTTGTCTGTGTGTGTCTGTCTGTGTGTGTTTGTCTGTGTGTTGCCCGCCTGATGTTGTCACCTGGCTCTGCAGTAATGGAATTAGCTGGAGTGACCGGACAGCTTTCGGAGAGAGGCAGAAGATATATTGCCCGCGGAGAGAAAGAAAGGATGTCAGCCAGCGACTTACTGGAAGTGCTTTGTTTTAGATTACATTTCACCAGTTCACGCAATCTGTAGATAATACACACACATCCTCACACGGTTCCAAAAATAGGCCTTTAATGGTTTTTTCCATGGAAAATCATTAGTATGCTGTTGGTATTTTTCCAACGTAGCCTCCTGCTACACCTACGAGAGGAGGAACATATTTCTCGGTTGCCATGCCGGCATAAAGATTTGTCAATTTTTAAGATGGAGGTTTCAGTTTTGACACAAAACTGGAGGAGGAAGGTTTTATATTTACAAAAACAACCTCATCCAGAGCAGTTTTTTATCGTTACAGAGAGCTCAGCATGAAAAAGATCAGGGAATGATGCAATGATGATATATCTGCTTCCATATTAGTGGAAAAGTAATTACATGTGTTTAATTCACCTTAAAACCTCGTTTAGAATCGTAAACATTCCTCACACGTTGATTATTTATGACTAATTAAACAAGGTTTCGACAAATTAAAAACTCCCAAACATTGGGACGGTACAAAGTGGAGAACGAGCCATGATTACGGTGAATACTTATATTTACCGCTTCTATAATTTCAAATATTGTTGATATGTTGATGCATTAAAACCACTCTTTAAAAAATACATAGGTGTAAAGTAGAACTACACTTTTCTGATGTACTTGTACCTCAAGCTGGTTAGCTTCGTTTAGCTTAGCACAAAGACAGCAAATGCATAAATGACTTTTTTTTTTAAATGAAATCAACTTTCTGTGTCTCGCTGTGAGTTTGATTCCTCCGTCTCACCGTTTATGTACCTGAAGATATGGAATATGTTCCGTGGAGCTCACGCTGCCACCTGACAATCACCATCCATCCTCGACTACAACCACATCGTTAGGTGCACGCGGCTGAATTAACAAATAACACTCGTTTCTCCTCTCAGGGTGATCGGTGTAATTGCCCCCTCGAAGGTAACTCTGTTATATTTAGAGCAGGGAGAGCAGCACTGGTGGGGGAGTGGAAACATGTAGGATGCAGAGAGAAGACAAGAGGGGAGCTATTTGTGTGGGATATCAGCACAAGAGGTTGCTCTTCTCTGTGTCATTTTGCTCTAACAGCAGAATTATACTGGATATTACCTGCTGGAAAAAGGTAGAAAAGCACCAGGCCTCTGCATGTCTGCAGAATGTATTTAACTCTGGCAGGTTGACTAAGAAGATATTCTGTTCCTGAGAAGCGGCTGCATTTAATGTTTGCATTCACGCACCAACAAATTTCAATCCTGCAGAGAGAGATTTCCTTTTTCCGCTGATTCTAAAAATGCGTGTGGATTGCAGCACCCGCGCGGTTTATGCTTTAGTTTAATTTGGGCTAAATAGTAGCATCCACAGACTTTCAAGGGAAAAGCTAAACTTAAAATAAAGGGCACATCTTTATCTCTATCTCGGGACGTGGTATTTTGAGTTAGAGTGGACCAAAGCCCAAAAGAACAATTAGGGATGTGAAGCTCATATATAGACAGAATCATATCAGTTGAGCAACTTCCTCGATAATGTTTTCGCATGCACGCGGAAGAAGGCCACTGATAGCGATCAACATGAAGACGACGACAACCGTTATGTTTCCTGCTCGGAAAATGCAGCGCCGGATTCACCGGCTGCTTCTGCCTCTAACCACTGAACGGATTTCCATCCAACGTGGCGGAGAGATGGATCACGTTCTGGCTTGGATCCTGATAAAGGGGGCGGATCAAGGAGTTATTCATTTCAAACACTGCAAGCTAAAGCGTTTTTTTTCGAGGGAATTATATTAATTGATCTTTTGTAATAAGGCATCTTGAGAAGACTGATATCTACGGGTGGTCACACATCGTCAGTTTAATGTTGTAAAAATATTGATCGCAGCCCGTTCGCAGTCTCGACCTCCCTCTGAGCAACTCGTTGGTGTTTTCGGTACCATGAGGCAAAGGACTGCTGTGCCACGAACAACCTGCCGTGACTGAATAAATGAGTCATTAGCGAAATCGAAGCAACAGCTCAGAGTTTTATGACATTGACTGAATGTGCAGCTGTCACTTCAGGGCCAGAGCATCATTCATTTGATGAGGACAGTCTCAGCAGGAGCACGGATCCTAACTTCATCTCCACCTTTTCACCTCAGGTAGCCCTCATCACGTCGCTGGGTTTTCAACGTGGAATTTGACTCATACCTGCGTCGACTTGCTCTCGAGTTCTCAGCTGTGCACCGAAGCTGCAAACACTCTGTTACACCTCATCCCTGCAGCCCGCAGCTCTGGGCAGTAACTGTTAGAGTCAGGTTCACTGAACCATCCACGACATGAGAGTGTGATTCACTGGACCAGCCGATGTTTTGCCACTGTTAATTTCTCCTTTTTTTCCTGAAGTGGCTACTGCAGCGTCGTGTTCATGCTCTGTGATCAAATCCTCTTTCTGGTCGGACACCCCCTGTTTGAATTCATGTCCCATCGTTCCGCAAAGTTCCGAGGAAAAGCGTCGAGTAGTTGTTGTGTAATCCTGCTGACAGACCAACCAGCGAACAGACAAACGGACAAGAGCTGAAACAAAAACGTTTGAACATCGCATCAAGAGAATAAAACTCTTTTCTTCACCTTTCGTTTTGGGAGAAACACAGGAGATCCGAAAAACAGTGGGACAGGAACAGTTGGTTAAAAAGTGAGAGGTATGAAAACAGGAACACATAATGACAAAGAAATTCTCCTGTGGGCAGTTTTTTTTTTTAACAAAACCCATCTCACAATAGTTATTACTGTAGAGGGACTCAGAACATTTGTGCCTGAGTGTGAATAAAACCATAATTTAAAAAGAGATTTAGTTTAATCGAAAATATTCCTTTGAAAAGGGACATTTTATCAGAAATGAAAGGGCGATGCACGTTTTATAACGGCCTTCTATAAACTACATAATATATTTGATTCCGACGGGTGCAGAGGAACAACACGAACCGGCGACTGGGTGAAGGAAACGCGGGGATTTAATTCACACGAGCTAACAAGACACAGGGGACACGAGTAAGGGACAGAGACACTGGGGTAGGAGACAAAATAAAAGAGCAAATACAAACGTAATGCAAACACAAGGAGGACAACACGGTGAAGGAGTCGAAACAGATAAATCGAAAGATCAACGCATTTATACCTACGAGCAATTTAGAGTCTCCAATTAACCGAAGCTGCATGAAGACCAGTGAATTTACAGACTGGAAGAGCATCTCTTGTGTGCCGTGTCCCGTCAGCCCAGTGGTAACATGGGAAAAAAAAACTAGGAAAACTATACTCGCACAGATGTGAACGACAACGGCAAGTGTGCCGAGGCCACTTTCCAATCATCGCGGTTTTTGAAAAAGCAGACACGCCTCATTTTCTCGTTTGATTACATTATGCAAAACTGAAATCTGAGAGGTTTCCCAAAATTCACCGTGGGAAATTAAAGATCCGCGTTTCCAGCAGAAGCAGCAGTTTAGTCGTCGTGTCTGCTGTCGAGCAACATCACGCATTGTTTTGTGTCTGTGATGAAACCTCTTCTTAGTTGTGCCACTATTTATATCTGTAATGACTCCAGCTGCTCCCCGGCTGAATCCCTCTCCATCGACTCTCTCCCTCCGTCTCACCCATTACCACATCTTTCCATCCGTTTGTCTTTTCCTGCTCACTTCATTTATTCTCCCATTGAATTCACCTTAATCACTCCTTCATCCTCATGACGTCTTTCTGTCCCGCTTCGCCCCGTCTTTGTTGCACGCCCTTCTCACCACCGGCTGCATGAATGTGAAGGCGGCAACGTTAGCTTTGTTTTGCCGACACTCAACAACTGCATCACGTGTCCCGAGTCAGGGGCCGCGTCCTCTGGAGGACGCAGAGGACCGTTGACGACAGAGGCCAAACCCAAATTAGACGGTCTGGTCTACGGAGGATTTTGTATTTGCGTCACTTTCGTCCTTACTATTGTTTCATAAGCACAACACAACTTTCAACGTCCTCGCATCTCTGTAGTTCACACCAGGAGGACGAGCGACGACGGAATCTTTCACCAGGAGAAACCAGCTGGTATCTGTCGGTGTCTCTGATCACGTCTTTGGAGAGTTTACACAAAGCGAACGGCGGCTGCAGATCGAGCACCGACTTTGGGCTTTTCTTTCCACATGTTGCGAGACTTGTGAATTGTGAACCAGGCTCACGTTAGCTTGTTAGATTCATCGGCAGTGTGTAATGAGTCCTGTGATAGGTCGGCCCAAAGTGAATCATCACGCGGAATCCATTTGTTGCTCTGGAATTGAAGGACGTCTAAAACAGGACAGGACTCGTCACTGTGACGCAGGCGGACCTCGAGAGAATAGATAACTTTTAGCTCTTAGTGAGTTGCTATAGTAACTCACATAGATGGATGACAGGCTAAAAGTTATACCAAGGATAAAAACAACTTTTGATGTCGGAGGGCTCAAGGTTTTTCGTCACAGAGGCTGGAGACATGATGCATGGGATGTGAGAGAGAGAGAGAGAGAGAGAGAGAGAGAGAGAGAGAGAGAGAGAGAGAGAGAGAGAGAGAGAGAGGCAGAAACACTAACTCGGGTGGATTGGATTGAAGTAAACTGTAATTTAGAAATACCCGTCAGTGCTTCTTCGTGGGTTCTCGCTCTCTGTTGTATAAAAGCTGTCATCAGCAGCTGCACGGGAATTCTTTTGGAAAAAAAATCCCAGAGTCAGCGGGGGGGTTAAAAAGAGACATTACTGAATATAAGATTGTAAAACTTCGAATATCTCTTGCACTCAAATAACAGTTTGAGCACAAGTGGCGTGGGCCATTTGCATTAACATGCATTTTTGATGCGGTCCAAACACGAGACGTTATTTGTGCGTTCCCTATCAGTCCAGAACACGAGCCCAGGAACAGAACACTTGTTACTGGGCCTGGAGGAACACGAGCATCTGGCATAGCTCTAGTTAAAATTGGATCAGCACCCTCGATCGCTGCAGGTGTCACATTCATTCCTCCTGCTGCTGCTGCTCTCCCTCCTCCCCCAGACTCAGAGCGGTGGCGCTCCAGCACAGTGGATGTTCCAGTTGTTCGAGTTCGGCACGGCGCTCATCCTCAGTCTCTCAATCCATCACCCGTATCATGTGCTCCGACGCGGCTGCAAATATGAGGCGCGGCAAGACGAGCACGTCGCACATTGATTTTTTCCACTGTCGAAAGAGTTGATTCTAAGGGTTGTGCAGTTTTTTTTTCTTTTCTCTCGAGGGCGTTTGTCTCTTGCCAGATTGTTTGGTTACCATATTAGTACAAATGTCGTGGTGGCGCTGCTTTATCTTGAAATTACCCATTTGCTCTAATACTCCGCCTCAGCTTCATCCCAGAGCCGTTCCCATTATCCCACCACATCATCACCTGCCTGGTTCGGAATCATCGTTTCTTCCGCCATCTGTCTGCACATCTCTGCCAGTCAGATCCCCGCCTCCAGCCCAGCACCGCTGCCAACCCCTGCCTCGGATCATTTACAAGTTTCTATAATAAACAGCATGAAAAACTTAGATTTTTGAGTCTTCAAAACGACTTCCAGTGTTTATTTTTGGACACAACGATCAATTTATTTTGAAAAGCAGCGTATTTGGGTTTGAATATTCTATCGATTGCTTAACAGACTTCTGAAACAGCCGACTCACTTATGAGGAGGAATAATTCTGAAGTTTTAAACAGGTTTAGAACAGACACTTATTTCTTCTCCACCCGTCCTCTCCGTCTCCTCTCGTCCTTCTCTTATCACCCCCGGTTTAATAAAGTAACTGCAGATGCATTAGACCCAATGGTTATGAATCATTTTTATGCAGCTGTGTAATGAATATGTCCCGATTAAATCAAATTAACCTTTTTCAGGCCTTTCAGTTTCCAGATGCTCCGGGTATCTAAGAAAGATTCATTCCTCCGCGGGCTCCCTCGGACTCTCGGGCTGAAGATGATGGAGGATCGTGTGTTTACCAACGTTTTAAGCTGATGAGTTTTACCGGCGCAGGAACATAGCTCATGCAGGCGAAGCATAAAGTATTTGGTTTCTGACATTTGTGGACGTTTAAATTATTATATTTGGCATCACAAGGACAGAGAGGAGGTCTGCAACATGTTTTCCACTCTGCTCCTCCTTCTCAATCGCTCCTTTTCCCTCCAGTTATCTTACATCCCCACATATTTTGTCATCTTACTTACCTCCGTGGTCTCTCTTCTCACTTCATCCTCCATCTCCAGTTGACACCATCCCTTCTCTCCGGTGTAAAAGGCTGACCTCCGTTGATCCTGCGATTCAGGAGACTAGACTTTAAAATTGTTTACGCTGTGAAAGATTTAGCGCTTAAATGCACTTTAGCACTAAAGGACCGTCTCACGGGAACGCGTCTCAAACTGACAGAGACAGGAGCAGAGGTGAAAGGAAACAGGAAAGTGAAGCAGAGGCAGACGAGGAAGAAGAGGGTGCATGTACTATCACAACATGGATACACACACGAAGCAGAGAGCTGCGATGAACATAGAAGAGTCGATTAATTCTAAGGTCGGGCAACGTGTCCAAGGACCCAATTAAATTCATTTTCTTTGTATGTGCACTGACGTCAGTTCTACAGTTCTTGGTTAAACGCACCGACTTGAGCTTCAAACTTTGATCGGCAGCTGGGACGCAGGCTCACGGTTCTGCAGATCGGCTCCTGCTCGTCCTCACACAGTCTGCAACACGTCTTTATTTGCTGTGACGTTTTTACTGCAGGTCACTTTTGCTGCTCAATAAGGCGACAGGCCGAGTAAACAGGCTGGTTTACAACAGGCTGGTTTATAAAAGGCTGATTTACAACAGGCTGATTTATAAAAGGCTGATTTACAACAGGCTCTGCACTGGTAAACAGACAAATTGTTTCTGAAAGATCAAGTCACAATTTTCCAATAATCTCTTTATCAAAAAAAATTAAAGCAGACTGAAAATACTTCCTCAAAAGCTCAGCTTCACATTTGCTTGTGTGATCCCACGGTGGGTGGACTGATGGACGGAGACTGTACTGGAAAAACTTTGGCTTCCAGCTCTTGGAAGGAATTCAAACAACACTTCATTAACATTGATTCATCCCACAAACACTCAGGCCTCCTTGCTGAGGGTAACATGGCAAAGATGCAGTTGGACGTGTCCAAAACACCGATTCTGATTAACTAGTTTGTGAGCACAAGTTATTTTAGCGCATAGAAATTAAAAAACATTTGGCAAATGAACATCTTCTGATTTGTGTTTTATAAACATATATAAATAAGAGAGAAAGGAAACAACTAAGGCTTCAGGATGAAAAACCACAAATTAACAAAGCAAACTCTGTTATCAGAGCTTTATAACCTCAGACAGGAGGTGGAGACTCAGCTTGTAAATTTTTTTTAATACCTTTATATTCCTGTGCCTCAGAGGTTTTAAATTTGGGTTGAGTGGCCCAGACATCACATCGCAGAGTTGAACTTGGTCAACTGCAGACTAACACAGTGGAAACCTGCTTTATAACCCAGTCTGTGTGTTTGTTTTGTGCCTCGACGAGGCTGAAGGGAACACCAGCAGAGAGGAAGCTTATCGAACCATCTCCTGAGGAAAGTCTGTTTTATCTGCACCGAGCAACGTGTCCTCCGAAGAAAACCCCTTGAACGCTGCAGGAAAATACTTGATACCTGGAACCGTCGTCTTTATTAAAACCTGTCGGGGGAATCTGGTTGAACCGGAGTTCAACTTGTTGCATTTGTTCGTCCCTAATGGAGTTTGTGAACTTCTATGATGCAAAACGTCTCTGGAGAACTGAGGGAATCAGCAGAAACTTTCAGTAAAGCTGAGTTAAAAACTTCCCCCTGGAATATTTGCAGTAAACGGTTCGTCCGCGGGATAATTTGCTTTTCGGCTTCTTGAGAAAAGTTCCTGAAACTAAATGTTCATCGGCGGCGTTCTGTTCGTTTAGTGTCAGATGTGAAGAGTGTTGGACGACAGATGGTGCACAGAGCGTTAGTGTGTCTGAAAAAAAACAGATTCAAATGTGCGACAGAGTCACAGGAAGTGCACGACTTCATCTCCGCAAGCCTCAGTTGTTGCTTCAATCAGCGACTGCACCTGCTTCATTCAGCGACTGCACCTGACGCTGATTAAACAGCAGTTCACTAAAACGTCCTCTTCACAGACAACAACCTGTTTACCTCCGAGTCCCCGTGTCTGTCTCCCTCCGGTTATGAAGACACACACACACACGCATGACCTGACCCCGACACGCTGAGACACGCTAAGACACGCTGAGAAGAAAAAACAACGGCTGCATTAAATACAGTTTGTGATTATTATTTGTCATGTATGATCACACAGATTACCATCCTTTCTATATAGGCTGTAGAAAAAGATGCACGACACAGCAGCTCCCCCTGGTGGCTGGGTGAAGTGCTCGTCATAAATTCTGCCTCCTCCATGTTAGTGGATGGGACCTGTGATGAGGCGGTCACAGTTATAGGACGAGCGAGTGGTCCAAAATATTTAACCACCACAGGAGGCGGCCCACCCTCTGATAACGGAGCGTTCCAGACTTCGGCACCAGTATCCGGCGGGGTTGTACCGGACCTCTGACGTCATGGACACAACAGTTAACACGCAGCTAAGCTCGGCGAACAAAAGGAACAACTGTGACTATCGGGTTCGGTGCCACGCTGAGCGATCGTCCCATCTTCTTATCTGTCACCCAGACGTCTGTGAATTCATCACGTCTCTGGCCTTTGTTCAGGAGCTTGGCACGCTCTGTGCCTTTAGACCGGAGTGTGTGTCTGCTCCAGATTTAGAGATCAGAGCGAGGGGTTGCTGCACCTGTATCCCCTTCACATCTCATCTCATCTCCCTCTCTCCCCCCACTATCACTCACCCGCACTCCATCTCTCACACTTGTGATGTTTTCTTGGCTCGCACTAAATCAAATCTGCTCCAGGGGGAAGACGTTTTTTTTTTCTGTAAATATAGGCTTTGTGAAAAATAAAAAAAATAAAAAAAACACACCTGCCTTCAGAATGAATCACAAAACAAAGCTGTGTATCTCTGAGGAAATGACAAACCTAATTATTTATAGGCTCGAAATAAATCCTCAGAGAATGAGAAGACTGACTTCAAACAAGAAGTGAGGAGGGAAACTCAAACTGTGACGATGAGCCAGAGAAATCCGGAGGTCACGTTTTCACCTTTGTTCAGTTGTTTGTTCGTCAGAAGGATTACGCAAAAATTACTGCACGGTTTTCCACGTAACTGGCTGGAAGGATGGGACACGGGCCAAGAAGAAAATGCAGGAACATTTTTGCTCTCTAACATTGGGAAATAATTTGGAGGACTGACAACTATGAGCGTGGGACATTTGGTGCAGCATGACTGACTCAGATTCCTGCATTTCCTTCTCGACCCTGATGAATGTCTTTACTCTGAGGTCGAGCGGGGGTTTCATGGCTAATAAAGCTAATGTAAAATATTCAGATTAGTTAGTAGGCTCTCCTATGAAATATGAGCCGGGCACTAAACTGAACGCAGGAATTCATTGGACCGGGCAACATGTGATTTCACAAAGTGCTGCCCCCGTTCTTCAGTTTCAGTCGGCGCTCCCAGTTACACTCCGGCACTTACGCTAATCACGCTCCGGGACGGAAACTGGGCCACTGCCATTGCTCTTGTGCCATTCGGTAGTTGTCTCTCTGAATTGGCTAGTTAATCACCTGCTTCCCCAGCTGCCGCCCCCCCCCCGGGCGTATAAAGGAGAAATTGACCACGTGTACCTGCAGCTACAGACAACGACAACAAATGTGCGTTTGTTGTACTAATATCCAACTGTCTTTCACTTGTGTTTACTCGTGTTTGAAAACCTGCTGACTTTGTTGTGAAAGACATATTAGAGACAGACAGGACACGTCTCTGCTACCGGATTCAGCTAAAACAGCTAAAAGGGACACAGCTTATGAATGTCATTTTCTGCTTCCTCATAGACTCACATGAACCTTCCACTGCTGCACCATCTGGCCCGCGTGCTGCCGGCTGTGTTCGTGCAGCAGCTGCAGGGTGTGAGTGACTCCAGCCGAGCGTCGCCGACGTACGTGACGCTCGCTCGGCGAAACTTCCCTCATTGAGAAAAGGGAACAATGACAACGACTTGCGATGAAGGGCAAAACAAAAATCGCACACATGCCACAACCTGGATGTGATCAACTATTTGTTGAATATGAAAATATCAAATCAATCATTTCTTCGTAACGTTTTCTATTTATTTGATATATTTTTATACATTTTGATAGAAATGACTTTGATTTGTACTATTTGATGAAATGTTTCATCACTTTTGACACTCGTGGTCCTCCACAGTCACGGCCATGACAAAAGCCACTATAAGAATTAAACAGACTTTAACTCACTTAAATCACTGACCCAATAATACTTTAATATAATATATATATTAAATACATAATAGAAAAGACACCAAAGCATTTAAGCACTTGGCGTGTTTCCATTCACAGAACTTTGCAGATTATATTTGCTCCTGGTAAAGCGAGGAGCATTCTCACTCTGCAGACGTCCTGAATATTCACAGCTCTCACTCTGAGCCCGCTGCACCGCCAACGGATAAGAAGCTTACATTCTGAATGCACAAAAGTTTTTTTATTTTTAATAAACACACAAATGGGATTAATTTCATCATAGAGCGGGGAAGCACTGGAGCTTAGAGAATGACCCGGGGTAACAATGCCTTCGGGTCTAATATTCAGGTTTTTTTGTGCTCAGCAACATCCAGTGGGATGATCTCGGTTTCAATATGTTTTTCAGCTTCTTCCGCTTCAATCTGTTCAATACTGTCGGCTTAGATTTGAGTGAAAACACAAGATACCAGTCGTGCGGAGGTGAAACACGGCCGACCTTTGCTTCTTTCCTTCTAGGTAACTGAAAATGTTGTGCCTGTTATCCCGACGATCTCTGACTCTGAGGCCCAAAGGTTGAATTTTAACTCAAAAACTCAAAGACAGGTTTTCAACAGAGAATATGAAAAGAGAGGAAAAAAAAAACTGAAAATGCATAAAACGTTCTGGTGTTAGCGTCGCATTAACAAGATTCCGGAAATGGAGATATTCCAATTCTGGCTAGATCTGATAGTACCTCTTCTACGTACGCTACAAGTACATTAGTGTCACCAAGATAAACCTGCAATTTTCTTTTTGTCGGCTTTATTAATGTGCATCCCATGTTTCATTTAAAACCTTTGGAATAAATGAATAGTTAAAGTAATTATGTCTGGTGCTCCGTATCGGCCGATATGCAAATCGGTAGCGGGAAGGGAAAAACAGTTTTGGAACATCTCTGTTAAGAATCCTGACTTTTTAAGGAGGAGGAAAAAGAGATGCACAGAAATTATTTGGCTCCTTTAAAGGGAAATGAACTGTGAAGTAAAATAACATCTGTCTTGTGCTAAACAGCTGGAGACTAAACAATCCTTTTTTTCTTAAAGTGACATGAACCTGGATCTACATTTTCTCCGCCGCTGAGCAACGCTTCGACTTTGTCTTAATCCCCGACGCTCTGTGCAGCGTGAAGCTTGAGCTGCGTTTGGACCGTCGTCTCGTCAAAGTGTCAAAAACCTGGAACAACAGTGTCGAGGAGGCGAAAAAGTTACAGCCAGGGAAATATACGGTGAACAGATGATCCAGGCTCAGAGCTGTCAAATCAAAACAAAACATTCTACTCGGCTGGTCTCCGTCAACTACACACACACACACACACACACACACACACTCACACACACAAAATACAAATGTGCGTGTATGAAATATTCCAGATGTGTCTTTGCACCACAGCCGCATGTCGTCACCTTTCTTTCTCTGGAGCCGGAGCTCCACCGAGCGCCCCGCTGATAAAAAGCAGCAACTTTAAAACTCTAAATAAAAGATTCTTACCAGCTCGTCAGGTCTGATCGTTATTCTTATTATTAGTTTTCTAAATTGTGCTGTAGTTAACATTCTGACACAAGTACGTCTATTATCACTGTCACTATAACAACCAGTCTGACGGCGATTAAATACAACCCAACTGTTCCTGTGTACAAACATGGACGGCTCCCAACAGTGAAGCCAAAACATCTGGATCTCCTCCATGTTGGCAGATGGGACGTGGGCCAAACTAAAAAAGACAAAGTGCACATTACATACATTTTTATTCCAAAGATTTGTCATTTTATGTATTTGTGACGTTCAAGTGTTTTCACGATTCTGATGCGTTTGGTTTAGATTTAATCTGAACATTGAAAAAAAGATCGGCTGAGCTCATTCATGCTCCCCAGAGGAAAAACACATTTCCATTCTATTCATTCAACAAGAACATTCAAAATATTTAACCAACAAAGTAATTCACTCTCCCATGATAATAATAAACCTTGTGGATATGTAACGACCCAGTGTTTCCTGCTTCTCACAGTATCACTGTGGAATATTACTCACGTTGCTTTTTTTCTTCCGGTGGATGAGCTGCACTTCAAAAAAAACTTTAAATATTTTAAATGCACATTTCAGTTCCCGCTGCAGGAAATGTGATATCTGAAGTGACAAACCAGACACTTAAGAGAGGCGAACTTCACCAGCGCATTATTTTTACAGCAACGCTAAAAATGACACCGCGCAGGTTAAACGAGGACGCTTCAAAAAATATTAAAATATATATATATATATATTCAAGAAGACAATAACTGGTTGTTCCATGTTTTATTCACTGGTTTTTAATATCAACAGGAAGATTTACAAACTGCTGATTTAATTGAAAAAATAAAGAATATGGGCAGAAAACGTTGAATAAACCGGCTTCAGATAAAAACAGTCACACGTGTATTTCCATGATTGTGGACCGAGGAAGTGTCCGTCTTCAAGGTCAAGTCACTTTACAGTCGAAAAATGACTTTAATTACAGACGCGGGAGAAAAGCTCGGCGAGCGACGGAGGATTTGTAAAAATCCATTGATTACGAGCCGCCACAGTCTGGTCACATAGATTTGTTTCTGAAAAGGGTCGAGATAGATTAGGAAAGCGTGATGATGGATAAATGGAGTTTGTGTCGAGCATGTGTGTCTGTTTGAGGATCCAGAGGGAGAATAAATGATGATGGGAAAAGGATCTGACATTACGGCTGTTTTGTTTTCATTTGCTATAATGGATTTAAAGTCTGTGCACACACACACTAACACACAAACACACACTAACACACACACACACTCATCAGTGAGAATGTCACAGTTTGTTTGCATCCAATAGTTAGAGAGAAGCTCACATCCCAGAGAAGACGGACACTGTGGTGACTGGTGGATTGATGCATTTGGGAAAACAAGGGCTGATGAAAATGATGCAAAGTTGCTCTGAAAGTTTTCTGACTGATCCGAGATCCAAACCAACACACGCTCGTCTTGTCACAGTGAGATTGACACGTGCAAACAAAGAGGATCGTTCTCGGAGTGCATCACAATTATCTGCACAGGAACTCGCGTTATTCGCTTCACTCACTCGAGCTGAAACATTTAAACTCGAGCGGAACATTTGCCCGAATGAAAGTCAGCAGGTGAAGCGTTATTTTGTACAAACACACACCAGGTACTTTAATTTAAAATTTAAAATAATTAATACTTTCAGTCGCTCGTCGTCAGAATAGAAGCGTGAATGTGGCGTTTGCACATTTCGGACACTGCTGAGGTCGGATGTCACCGGTTTAATAAGCCACAGTGAGATACGCATCCTGGAAAATGAAAATGTTAGACCTGATTGTCTGTTTTCAAAGGGAGCGGATAATATTCCAATAAAGAAAGCAATTCGTACAACTCACACACACACACACACACACACACACACACACTCTTTGGGGCAATGAGAAGATAGAGACCTCCTGCAGGGAAGAAAATAACAGCCTCCGTGCAGGGAGACGCCATCAACCTGCCGTCAGATCACGACACACGACTCACACACGTTATTACATGTCAGCAGGAGATTCCACCTAGAAACACGATTCTGTGACCAGTTGACAAAAAAAAAAAAAAAAGATCTCTCAAGCAGACGCACGGTAACATGCACGAACACGGGATGGAAACAAAAGGGGTTCATCTTGCACGACAGGCACACACACATACACAAACACACACACATACACAAACACACACACACACACAATAGAGGTCTTCACTAGTGCAAAAAGGATGATAAACTATCTCGGATGCGGGCGCAGCAGATGTGCAGTTGTGATCGTGGTGTGACGACTCGCCGATACACACAAATACAAATGTTTGAATCTCCTGTGTGAGAGACTCATCTGCTAAAATGTCAGTGATTATTCACCGAGCGCGATCAAACCATTTGGCTGCTTTTCACCCTCCTCAACCAAAGTGGGAAACTTTCTCAGATCTCTCTGCTCTGGGCTCATTAGATTCACGGCGGCGAGAGGAACATCTGGCCAATCAGACATCAATGTCTTCCTGCTCGACGCCGCGAACACGTGAAGCGTGAGCCGCAATTTGCATGAAGAGGAGCTCTACTCCGTCTCTGAGCTGCCAACACACACAGTTCCACTCAGAGATCTCAGAGTACAGATGTTACCTCTGATTTTTGTTTGACAATCGCTAAAATAAAAGTGAAAGCGCGTTTTTCTTTAGAATCAGTGATCCGGTGACAGTTTTCTGTTCGTCGGCACGTTGACCTGAGCTGCCAGACGCTTCGTTCCGCAGAAACATCTGTGGCGAGTTCGTCTGAAGCTTTTTGAAAAGAGGACGGGTGACACATTGACAGGCGACTGGACAAACATCTGTCCAACACCGTCACAGCTGCAGCAGCAGTCACTAAGAGAAGGGGATCATTTTCTGGAAGCCAAAACATCAGGGGCGCCTCCTGGTGGCTGTCGAGAGAAGAGCTCCGCCCACACAAAACTACAACAGGCGTGATGTCATGAGCAACAACCACCGCTGACTGGTTGATGATTTCTGGGAAATGTGCGACAGGAAGATTACAACTGTTGAGTAATAACAATATTAATAACTTGATCTTTTTCTGTTTAATCCTATTTTCCCCCCTTCCTCTCTTCCTCTCTTCCTCTCTACCTCCTCCCTCAAATCGTTCTTATCTCCCTCTCTTCTCCAACTCCTCCTCATCCTCCTCGTCTTCATCTATAATCCTCCGTCGATGAGTGCGGTAAATGGGGGATAAAACAGGATTCAATTAAACACATGAGAAATTCAACTCACACTTCTCCTGAGCAGTGACAGAATGAGATGGAGGCTCACACACACACACAGACACACACAGACACACAAAGACACAGACAGACACACACAGACACACACAGACACACACCCTGATGTTTCTTGCTGTAAGCACCACGTTGTTCTGCAGCACTTTTGCAACAGTTCCCCGATATGAAGCCAAAGACCTGATTTCCAAATAACAGACGATTCCAGCATCAAAAACAGAATAATAGTGACGGTGACTCACACGTGTGAGAGAACGGGGCCTCGCTTTAATGACGGCAGTCACCCAGGTACAGCGGGTGGAACCCATTTCAAAAGAGCGGACGTCTCATTTTAGGAGAGAAAGTCTTCGTACGCAGGTCGTGCGGCTAAAAATAAAACTTCCCCTCCGCCCCGATCTCCTGGAAGCATATTTAGACTAAAGTGCAGAGAGCTGAGAGGGGAAGACGGAGACTTCGGGGACCAATTGAGACAAAAGGAGGGGTTGGAGAAGACAGCGAGGCTATTTACGATGCATCTTTAAAAACGGGTGAGTCACCCCCCCCCACACACACACACTCTTATTCCCCTGTAGAGGACGGACGGAGCAGACAAACAGGGCCGAGGTGTTAAAGGAACCTCAGAGGAAAAAATACAGAGATTTTGTTACGACCGCATCGGGACCAGAAATATTGCTTTTTAAAATATCTTTAGGGATTTAACGTCCGCACGAGGTGGTGATTTTATTAAGGTGCTGCATATTAAGAAATAACACTTGCACACAGTTAGAAGTACAAACAGCACGTGGACGTCAGCGCTCACTTGTTTTTGCCAGACTGACTCCGATTCTGCGGCGAGGCGCGTGTCTGATAATTCCTGGAGTCTGGGAGTCGGATCCTGAACCGATCGTTAATTATGAGGCATCATTTAAATGATAACAACATGGTGCTGCTCTCATTTTAAAGCCTCAGACTCCTGGATCTGCTGAATTATTCGGAAAGTGTAGAATGCGCTCGTGGTCGACCGGATATTGGATGAGATTTTTCAAATTCTACGTATTTTACTCCGATGGAAAACATAAACTGAATCGAGGATTGTACACGTTTAGAACTTATCAGTAAACCTGTATTACCAGACAAGGCCAACATACCCAGGATAGCTTTTCGTTATCCAGCTTCACTTAACCCAACATCGGCCGGCTGGTTATCAGTTATATCGTTAGCGCTGGACGATCACTAGAAAAGAAAGAAAACACTTTCCAAGCGACAGTTTCCACAGATGTATTATTCATCTTTTTCTACCTTTCTAGAAAAAACATGTTCCTCGCTGCGAGGACACTCAGAGACGCACTACCCATCACATCTGCACCACTCAACCCGACCGTTACCGCAGCATTAACCTCGACACCGAGTCCTCACCCTCCGACGGCTTTCGAAACAAGTGAGGACTGGACTAGATGTTCTCGCTCTCTAACAGCACTTCCTCCACATGTCTCAGCTGAAGCAGACGAGGAACCTGCTGCTGTGCGGCCGCGGGCCGGAGGATGAATATTAACGACGGGCCCCGACTCTCTCTCCGCACGGTGCTATCGACAGCATGACTCATCCGAGTGGAGCTCTTAGAGGTGAGTGGGCTGCGAACTACAAAACCTCCCTTCATGTCAAAACACACACACACACAAAAAAAAACTGCAGACGTCTCCCACACCGATCCCGCTGCCTTTCCATCGAACGTAACGTTTCTCAAGAACCACTGTGTCCCCGACCCATGATCCTCTCTGATTGTTGTCGATACAGGGTCTTAACCCGAACAGGGATCCATTTCATTCCCATTCCCCTGCCTGTCACCTCTGCTCTGTGTTTCTCCGTGTATGTGATGTGATGGAAATAAAAGCCATTAAAGTTTGAGGTGGATCTGGACAAAGGAACAGATCCACTTTTACACTTTCCAATGATTAACAGAGGAATAACGAAACGGATCTTGATGGAAGGAAAGTGAGCGACACGGGTTTTTGGACGTCCTGAGTTTGTTAACTTGACAAATGAGTCTGTCAACCTGTTTGTTATTAAATATTCTTTACTGCTTTTGTTCTGCGTCTGTAATTTGGGTCCGGAAAAAAATATGAACTTGATTCAAATTGAACAGTAATTCAACGAACGTCGGATTCCCCACTGAGCGTGTTTATTATCCACACACACACACACACACACACAAAGGCTCAGAGAAATATTTACACACACACACACACACACACACACACACACACACACTTCCACGCTCTTGCCACTTTCTTTGCCCACCTGGCATCACTGTGTAACAGATGGGTGACACCGATGAATGCCAGAATAAAATATGACAGCCAATCTCCCGCTGTGTGCACACACACACCAACAAATCCATTCACTTTGCTCCGAGCGCGTTCACTGTGACATCCACTCGTGATTCCTCAGCTGTCAATTTACCATTTCATGCTGGTTCGCTTTGTGTGTGTGTGTGTGTGTGTGTGTGTGTGTGTGTGTGTGTGTGTGTGTGTGTGTGTGTGTGTGTGTGTGTGTGTGTGTGTGCAAAAAATAAAAAAAACACACAATCACACAGGAAAAACATTTTGGACCGAAACATCAGGTTGAGACAAACCACATGTTGAATATATCTGTATAAAAGTAATAATGCTATTTGACAATGACCTCATCATGATGTCATTTACACCACATGACAAGTTATTAGTTCTTTTAAATTAGCTGTAGAACAGAATATATTACTAGTGACTTCAGAGTGATGTCATGACGACATTATTCCTGCCTCATGATCACAAACTATGTTTTTTAAAGTTGTGTTTTTAGTCCCGTCTTCCTGTCGCTGGAGTTTTTGTTCCCGGATTTACATTTAACGATCAGCGCGAAGCGAAGCAGAATTTAAATCAGCTGCAGAGTTTGTCTTCACTTTGCACGTTTCTACTTCAAGAACAGGAACAGGAAACGTTCCGTCGAGTGAAGCCACTTTTTATTCTCCAACAATGAAATAACCTCGAGTGTTTGATTCCTCATCACTGTAGAAGGAAAATAACGTCATTCCATTCTCAGCAGCGTTTATCATCGTCCATCGATTCCTCTCTGATTATTTCACCAAAGTGGATTTTATTCATCTTATTATCTGCGTTCGTTTCTTTGTTTTCGCGCTCACTCGCATCTTTGAGCTACACACACACACACACAGAGATAGATAGAGAGAATTAAGAGATAGAGCGAGAGACGGAGAGCGATGCATGGAGAGATTGTGAGAGAGAGAGGTAGAAATTAATGGAGAGACGGAGATAGAGGGAGAAAGACAGAGTGATTGTGGGAGGGATAGGGATTGCAAGATATAGAGTGTGTGTGTGTGTGTGTGTTTGTGTGTGTGTGTGTGTTGGATATGTTAATGAATAGGAAATGAATCATGGTAACAAGTGTCCACCTAAAGATAGTACCAGTATATCTCCATCTCTCTCTCTCCGATTCAATCCATCCGATTCTGACTGTGAAGGGATAAAAACCTGATTGATCACTGCGGGCGTGTGTGTTTGTGTGGTTATTTATGGAAAGGATTAGAACCACCAGGGATTCAACACCTGATTAAGGCAGAAAGATGAATGGAAAGTGGATTGGGGCCAATGGATCTGATTTAATCACACACACAGACACACACACAGACACACACATTGATGTCGCCTGCACCGATGAGTCTCTGTTTATTCAAGATGCTTGTGTCCATCTTACCAGAACAGCCTGGACTGAGACTTCCTCGTGTTGCAGGGATGACAACACGAGTTACTCGGAGGAAAGAGGCGTCTTAACTCGGCTGCGACTACACGTGTTTGAATCCTGAGACAACAGCCTGGTGCTCCTCCAATTCAACGTGTTTGTTTCTGTTTTCAACAAGTTTGAAACGGTTATTTCGTCGTGAATCAAAAGCACGACACGACATTTCCGAGCTGCTCCAGCGATAAACTGTGATAATAACTGTGTTTGGCCGCTGTGACATTTACAACGAACGGAGTTGTTGACTTCACTCTGCTCTTCGAACAATCTGAAACAGCAGAGCAGACGGTTTTGTAAAAGTTCAATTCTCCGTTTAGAAAAGTGCATTAATAATGTGGACGGAGAGAATAAGATGCATTTAGTGTCTTGAGCAGCATGAATCTGAAGTGTGCAGCTCACTTCAGCTGCTCTCAGACCAGCACTGAAGAGGCTTTTTGTGAGAATTCTTCATTTTCCAGAGCATAGTGGGCGCGTTGATGACTATTCCACAACAGACGTGAGTATCACACCGAAACCTCTTTCCATTACGGAACTTATTTAGTCTCTAAAGTTATTATAAACACACTGAATGAAAGAGCTTTAAAAAAAAACATTTTTATAATTCCTGGTGGAGCAGTGAATCTAAAAAGGGTCTTTTTTCTAAATTATAAATGTGTGAGGAGCTCGTTCACACTTCAGGCCCGAGGACGAGAGACAGAGATGAACGCAAACTTTCAATCATGTATCACTGCCTCCCCAGAGTGTTTGTGTGTGTGTGTGTGTGTGTGTGTGTGTGTGTGTGTGTGTGTGTGTGTGTGTGTGTGTGTGTGTGTGCATGAGAGCATGACGGAAAGAAAGAAATTCGAAAAATTGGTACAAAGACATTAAACCAATATTCAATCTTTGCCATTGTGTGCCCTGATCTTTAAAGTTTGAACAGAGCTAAAGCCTCCGTGTAGTGTGTCATCAAGTTACACACACAGACACACACACACACACGCACACACACACACGCTCCACGCCTACATGACTCATCTGTGTTTGGGAACACACAGAGACAAATGCCATGATTGGAAGAGAGTGTGCAGCACATGTGTGTTGTTCACATCTTCTCACACACGCTCTTCTATCTTTGCGAGGACACTCGGGGATGTGACACTTTTTCCCTACAGCATCAGACGAGTGTTGGAAGTGTTTGATTTCATTTCTGCTCTCGATGTGTCAGAAAATCACCTGCGATGAAAAGACAAAGACATTCTCGAGCTGCTCGATCATCCGTCTATGAGTCGCCTTGCACTTTATGTACTCATTGCCCCTCCCCCCCCACGTACCTGCATGGACTGACATTTTTACAGCTTTGATTTTTCTTGGTTTTTATTTTCTATATTTCGATGTTATTGCTATAATGATATAAACTTTATTATTCTATTGTTGTTCTTTTATCAGTTTTGTTTTATTGCCTCGCTGAGTATGAGGAGGCTTTTCCAATGATTTACACTTGTATTTTATTTTGTGAAGCATCTTCTAACTCTAAAAAAGGTTTTTTGTTATTACAACTGTCGCCAAAGAGGAACAAGTCTAAGTTTCTGTGATGTCACGATGCCGGCGAGGTGCCGACGTTTATCTCACGTGTGTCGGTCGCGATGGGAGGAGGAGGAAACATGGATCAGGCAGGTATGACGCGTCTCGGCCTAAAATGTCCTCATAGTCGAGCTGGTCCTCACAAAAGACAGACACACACGTCAACATTTACTCACGTCCTCGTTAACTGACTGACACAAACCACACACTCTCATCCAAAGACTCCACACTCGCTTCCATTATTCCACTATTTATGTTTCCTGCTTGTTGCTTTAATCAGCATGAAATAGCTTGTTCGCCTCTAATCTGATTGCATTTTGCTTCAAAAGGCCAAAACGAATGGATCCAAAAATATCTTCTCTGTTTGGCATCTTTGCTTTTCCGTTCCTGGCGTTTCAGACACCCGAAGCTTCCACAAAGAAAAGTAGAGATGACTTATATTTAATTATTATGTATTATTGTATGTTCTTCTGCAGCAGACACTCACACACACACACAGGGTGCATTGAATTGCTGTGCACATGCTAACAAATGAAAAACAAAACATCCCCGAGCGGACATTGATTAAACTTTTGCATTAGTCATTCCCACTCAACCGTCATGATTGTTATTGACGGAGAAAACTGTTAAATGTGCGGCTGCCTCATTAGAAAATGATGATGTATTCACCGGGCGTCTTACTCCACCTTCTCTTTCATGACATCCTGGATCCTGATAAGACCCTACCTATTTGTGCATCCACAACAAATCAAAAGCACACAGGGTAAGTAACGTCCAAATACGTTGAACTCCTGCCTAACGTAAACACAGGTGTTTGAAGAACTGAATCAGGACGGTCTCGGTTTAGAGGTTCCTGCTTCTTGTGTCACACAGTGGCACAGTTTCCTTGCCCCAGATTCAGGGTGAAAGAGTCGTCGACAGCACCTGTGTCAAAATATAGATGAATTCAAGCTTCCTGTCTTTCTATTTGACACAAATACATTCTCAGACACACACAGCAGAGTCTGACCGCTGCCTCCTGATGCACCATCTTTAATTTCCACAAAATAACAGCAATCACAAGCCGAGAGATGAAACGCACACAGACTGGAGAGTCGACACCGCACCGTGACCACGAGCGTTAGCCTGGGGTTTACCGATAGTGCTGCTGGTTGCACGGGCAAAGGAGTCGTCAATAAAATCGACCAAATAAACGTACAAGCAGAGTTAAATGAGCCAATAGCTGCAGCTGTGCATCCTCCATTATAGTGAAGGGGATCACACGCACAGGAAGTGGAAGCAGAGTCAGGAAAGATGTGTCACAGGCCAATATGGTGATCACGGTTTGAAGGATCTGTAGTCAGAAGACTTTTCATCCAACTGGATTTACAACCCGAGCATTACATTCAAATTCAAAAGAGGGACGGATTTCTTCTCTTTTTAAATTTGAAGGCTTTCCTCTCGGTGACCAGCTCAACTTGTTAAACGAGAGCACGACGGGGACATTTTCGAAGCGTCTCTGAAACAATGGAGTTCACATGACGTGTCACGGCATCGTCTTCAGACACGATGAACCTGTAGGAGACGTTCATCCATCAACAGCTGCTCAGATCATTAAGACAGAAATAACTTGATGCTAAGAAGAAGATTAAGATTCAGTTCTTGAACACACGCACACACACACACACACACACACACACACGGGAGACCTGCCCTATTCTTCACTCACATCCCATCAATATTCTCCCTCTGTCCCTGTGCATCTGATTGGGGGGATGAAAAGGGTTTCATATCATTACATCAGTTAATCAGCATCATCACATACAATTACTGCTGAATATCGTGTCACAATCAATGTCTCCTCCCTCATCGCAGCCTTCGACGGTTCGTCTGTTCCCCACCTTCCCCTCCACCCTTTCATACCTGTCTTTTTCCTTCCTCTCCGTCCTTTCGTCGCCCACACTGCCCGTAAACTTAGGCAACATCTATAAGGTCAAAGAAAATCACGTTGAAGTCCTTAATCTTGTTTTAAAAAGTGCCGCACGTAAAACGTCTGTAACGACCCTGACGTCACCCACTGGTTTGTGAGCTGCTCGTTTTGATTTTTGGACAACGTTTGACTATTTTGGTCCCAGACTTCCTCCACATTCTGTAATAAAACATCTAAAACAGACTAGTGAGGAAAGTGACTCATTCAGTATCTTTTGAATTTGGATGCCATAATAACTCTAGTCGTCTTCTTACCCGTGTTAACTGCGCCCAAGTGTTCCTTGAATTAACAAACTGATCTACTGTGTAGAATCATTAAAAATCTAAAACTATAAAAAGGCCGGGCTGTAAAAGAAAAATACACGCCTGTAATGTGTGTGTCAGTTCATGTCACTCCAGCTCCAGTGATCGGAACATGTAAGGTGTGGTCTCCAAACAAAATAAAGTGTCACCAAATGTACGATGGGGTGAGCGCACATTCCTCTACAAACCACCTGCAGTCATTTCTGCCACATACCAGCCGACAGAGCTGAGCTTACACTTGACACCTTCTGCCATACATCAGTCATGCTGCTTGATTCCTGCACCTGGCAATTCAAGTCACACGACACCCATGACCCGAGAAGGAAATGGGTGGATCTGCACTTGAGCATATCTGGGAAACTTCCAAACTGGTTCAGACGCAATTTGGCTGCTTGAGAAATGAGTTCATTTCTGGGTGTAACATAAAGTCCTACTGCTGATACCAAGCAAGAGCCTGCGAGGTAAAAGCTGCAAATACATTATTAATCTGCGCGAAAAAATAAAAGCAGCATTAACTTCTACTCAGCAACAGCGCCCCCTGCAGCCACGTGTTGACGATTTTGACAAAGGCACTAAACTTCAGAGTGAGAATCCAGACAATATACAATTTAACTGTAAAAACTAAATAAATAAATGAGTAGTGATTTCAGGACGACAACAGACCTGGGTGTATGGTTCTCTAGAAAAGAGGAAGTCAGTATAAGATGATGTTTGACAGGTTCGGTGTGAGCACGGCCACACAGCGTCACTCTCAAAGGACAGAACGAGAATGCAAGTGATGAATTGAAGTGACAAATGATGTTCAGACATTCAGGGGAATCACATCTGTGAGCCTGGTTGAATTTAAAAAGATTGAATGTTCTTACTTTAAGCCTTAACGACATTATTTTACGTAAGGAAGCATTCATGAAAATGTCCAAATATACGTTTTTGATGGTTATAACCAAGCTGAGCTCTTTGTTTCTCTCATTACAGCCTTGAAGTTGCTAATGACACCTTGGCAACTGAAAGTAGCAGTGATGACGCTCCGTCGCAGACTTGAGGAGGAATTTGACCTCACTGCTAATTTGACTGGCAGCTGTCCCTGCACCATTAGGCTGCAGAACAAACACGTTTGTCCTGATGCATGTTCTCAGTGAGAGCTCAAAGTTAAATCAACATGTTAGCTGTGTTACGTTCAGAGGTCGGTGAAAGGAGGAAGTGATGGCTTGATGGAAGGTGCGACGCTGTGGGAGGGGCTGAACATCAGGAATGAGATATTTAACTCTGGGGACAGAGTGAAGGGGACACAGTAAACATGGCTCTCCAACAGTTTGTGTGTGGTCTAACTGTGACAGTCCTTCTCTTGAGCACAGGTAAGACAGATTGTTTCAAGTTTTCTTTACGGTACTATAGATTTTTTTTTATCATTGTTCGGTTCATGTCAATAACGGTACAAGTACAAAACGAAAAAGGTTTCTCTTAAAGGCTGGGTGACGTTTTCATTTCTGATAAAAGATAGAAATCAGTTCTTTTAAATGCTTGACATTAAAATGTTTTGAACTCATATTAATCTATTTGTTCGATGTTCCGCCAACGACTTACGTTCCTGGATTTAGCACAATTTGAATTAATTCTGAAGAGGTTTTTCATTTGCATGAAATGGGAACATCCGTAAATTACAGAACTGAATAATCTGATTTTCCCCATCAACACTTGCTGTGACACAAACTGTTCAAAAAGGTAGAAAAGCTCTGTTTTCTGCAGCGAGATCAGTCCAGTCGACTTCAATTACAATATTTATTATTAATCAGATTACAACAAAAAATGCTCAGATTGTTGTGTTTAACTTTTGTCAGCTGTGTGTAAAATTTTAAAAAATATGAAATATCCAAGTTTTTAAAAGCTTCTAGGTTTCAGTTTGGGAGGTTGGAATAGATTTCTGCCCACAATAAAGAAAGCTGCTGTGAAGTTCTACCACTGTAGTGGAAGTACTGAACCTCCTATCAGTCCGTGCTCAAAAGTGCAAGTCATCCTTTGCTCCGCCCTGAACACTGGTTTCATGCATTTTTCTCTCTGTTTTAAATTTCAGGTTGTCAATCAGAGTTTGGTAAGTGCTACTTCTCAAACTCCTCGAAGTTTACAAGCTGTGTGAAGTCAGATATAGAAAATGTTTATAACGAACTCCTGACAAAGAAAAAGACCCAATTTCTGGGACAGAACTTTGAAAATGACTCAACTGAAGTGTGAGAAACACTTGGATATTATTTCATGTTTAATTTTTGTCTCATGTCTCGTGTCAGTTTGCGGCCTGGCTCCCAGGAACCTCAAAATTAGCGGCGGTCGAGAGGCTTCTCCAGGAAATTGGCCCTGGCTGGTTTCTATCGCCGAGAACAGAACCAACATCTGTGGAGGGTCCCTGATTAACGATCAGTGGATATTGACAGCTGCACACTGCATGTCAGAGTACGTTTTCAGAAACATTTTTATGGAAGATAACAGCGAGGCGGCTCCGCCAAACCTAGTGCTGCCTCCTCCCGACTAAATCCTTCTGTGGAAGCGTTGAGTGATCGATCTGCCTGTCTCTCTTTCAACAACGTTATCGCATATTTTCTTAATATCGTGCAGCCCTACTCTACAGTTTACCTAGATTTCAAAAACCTGCGTACTACTACTACTATTTTAGTTGTGAAAGAGGTATTAAGTATATGTGTATATTTATAAACATACATCTTAATTGCATTTTGCGACATTGACAATATCAAGATCTTGATCAACAGTCTGGAAATTGCTTAATTTCCTCAAAGCTTTTTTTGTAATGTTTTTTTTGGAACTCTGTCACAGTGTCAACACATGTTCGTAACTCAGAGTACACGCAGAAGGAAGCTCGACCATCCACATTCCATCCGCGACACGCTGGCATGTCTCTGTTACACAACAGGCAAAGTGGGAAAATTGTTTTCACGGCTTAGAACATATTAATTAACTTTTAATTATGCCTTTCAAATAGTTTCCAGACCATCTCGAACTTAAATCTGTCGATGAGAACAAGTGAAAAGAAATAACTTATTTAATTAGCAAAAGCTTTCAGGAGTTAAAAAGGAGAAGTGAGGAAGAATAAAAGGATCTGTCCATTGCTTTTATTTCTTTGGTCTATTCAACTAAAACTCAGTAGAGTGCACACCTCTGGCCACAGTCCCCTTTTGAAACCATAATGAAATCTACTCCATCCAGATGTTTTGGGTCTGGAAATTGCACACACTCATAAATAGATCCGTCTTGCTCCGTGCCCCATCTTTCCACCAAGTTTCATGATTTTTTTTTTGTCTTCAAGGTCGGGAAAGGGCCTAACGATTTACCTGGGCAGCCAAAGACAGTCAGTTTCAGACCCCAATGAAGTGTCACGGACAATCGCTGAGATCAAGTGCCATCCTTCATACGAAGAGCTCACCAACGACAACGACATATGTCTCCTGAAGCTGTCGTCACCTGTGACATTTAACTCCTTCGTATATCCTGTGTGTTTACCCACGGCCAACAGCACTTTCTACTCTGAGCTTAGCAGCTGGGTCGCTGGTTGGGGTTCCACTCGTCCTAATGGTGAGTTCACACATCACACAAACCAAAAAGAAACTTTGAAGGTGGCTTTTCGACACACAACTTCTAAATAAGTCTCAATGTGCTTCAATGTCTCGTCCCTACAGGTGCAATCTGTAAATATGGCTTTGGCCGAGTCAAATCACATTTTTGCTTTGTTTAGTTTCACACATAAATTTGAATCTGATGTTTGAAATCTCTCCAATCAGAGTGGAGCCCGTCCGACACCGTGCAGGAGGTCAATCTGCCAATAGTAGGAAACAACCAGTGTCGGTGCAAACAGAGATTTCTCATCACAGACAACATGATCTGCGCTGGAGGCAACAAGGAGGGGAACGACACATGCAGGGTAACCACCACTTTTTGTTCTACGATATTTGTTATGTGATGAAGAGGTGAGTAAATCAAGGTTAGATGCATTTGGCATGCAGAAAAAGATTTGGTGTCCAGTCTCAGTCACAAGGCAGATTTTGTATCTCACGTTTGTTGAAAAATAAATGTCCAGAAATGAGGAAAATAGACGTGTACATGTCTGCTAGCATGTTTTTCTCTCCTTGAAGCCGTTGTAAAAACGTTTGGTGTTGTTTGCCTTATAGTCCAGCAGGGGGCGCAGTCAGAATTCACTATTAGCTTGACCTTTTGCTCGTAAGGCATACAGTTCATGGCATTAACTGTTTACAAAGATGGACGATATAACTGTTCTCCGTAAGTGAAGCCAAAGCGTCTCAGTTGCCACCTGGTGGTTGGCTACAGCGTAGATCATAAATCCTGCCTCCTCCGTGTTAGCTTCAGGTCTTTGTGCTAAGCTCAATTTTATCATAACCGTAGGTGAGAAATAAGTTAATAAATAAATATAAATATAATTTGTTGATAATGATAATATTTGATATGTTTTTTTCCGAGGAGGTCAAACTTTAACGAGTCAGCACTGACAGAAAGTGTCTCAACAACCATCGTCGGTTTCTTCCCACAGGGAGACTCTGGGGGCGCCCTGGTGAACAAGGTTGGTGGAAGGTGGGTCCAGAGTGGAATCGTGAGTTTTGGAGATGGCTGCGCTAAACCCGACACCCCGGGAGTCTACGTCCGCGTGTCACAGTACCAGGAATGGATCAAAAGCATCACCAGCAATAACCAAACGGGCTTTGTTCTCTTCAAATCCCCCGGGGTCGACAAAGACGCAAACTCGACCTGTTCAACATCAGCACCACTGATCGCTACCACAAAAATCCCCCATCACACCCGCCCCAGAACCTTCAAACCCTCCACAACCGAGGACGACAAGAGCATTTTTGGCGTGGGTGTAAATCTGAAACCCTTCACTCACTTACTCTCGCTCTGCGTTCTTGCTCTGTCGCTGCACGCACTGGTTGGTCATGTATAACGTGGAAATGTGATAGTACCGCATGTTTCACTGAGTACACACGTGCAACCTTAAGCAACATGGGTGGGGGGTGATGTCATTATGAAGTCACATAATGACATCATACAGTGAGATCATTCCTAACATATGATGATGAAATTATATAAGCTTTAGGTCAAAGTCCTGCAGAAATACTTTTAAACATGCATTTTTCAACTACTGCATGTATGATGTTATTATCTGACTTCAATGATCATATAGAGAATCATTTTCTGATCAATACAAGCGTTAGATTATATTTAGATTACTTGTAGAGATATTTTGGAATAAGGGTTTTTCAGACCAGGTATTTGTTAATTTTTGACTAAACAAGAGAATTGTGAAGTCATTTTAATCATAAATGGGATTGTTAGACTTGTTTGACTTGGAATAAAATGGACGTTGATTGGACGGATCTGTGTTGTTGTTTGGACAGGGAGCTCACAGAGGCTTTTATTCTGAAAACCCTTTATCTTAATACATGGCTGATGGAAAGCTGTGGGTTGTAAAACAAACAAAACTTAAAGTTTTTTTTCACAATAACAAGGGAAGGGATCTTAAAATAAGATCTTTGGCAAGACATGACTGAAAGGAGATGTCCGCTGTCAGAAAGACGTATGAGCTGAAAGATGGTAAAACGAGGAAAGAGTTGGTGCTAACTGATGAGTTCTATGCACAACAACAATTATTAGTGCGGTTTTACACTAAAACAAAGAAAGAAAATCACCTAATTTTTCCCAAAAATGTGCATCACTGCACAGAAAATGTTGTGTAACACACACACACACACACACACACATACACACGTTAAGTGGCTAAAAATGCTACTTCTCTCTCTGCAGACTCAATAAGGTGAAAAATGAAATGCAATGTTATTCCATGTGGGTTTGTGCGCTCATTATTTTTGCGCAAATGTCATCCCTCCTTATGCTCTTAATGTGTGTGAGTGTGTGTGTGTGAGTGTGTGTTGCACCGTGCAACACAATGTCCTTAAACGTCCTTCATGAAAACAAATTGGGCTCTAATGTACTTTATTTTTCATTTTTAAATACTTGGATGAATACGACTTAAGTCCCCAACAGGACGCTGTAGATAATATATGGCAAACACACTCCAATATGTTCTGGATGGCTGCAGGCGGCCTGGAGCAAACGAGACGGTCTAATTGTTATTCTGCGGCTGTAATGGTGTTTTATTACTGTAGTCTCGGTGGTGAAAATTGTGTTTATGGACTTTTCTCGGTGTCGCACACAGAAAACAACACAAAAAATGAACTAAAAATAAAAACGACCCCACAAATCTTTCTGTGGGGCGAGAGACACCCCCCAGAAAATAAATTCCATTGGTTTTCCTGATGTAGAAACAGTTAGTGAGCGACATTCATCATTTTCATTATAATGAGACATATTTTTAGCAGCGTCTTTTTTTTTTAGCAGCGCAGAGTCTTAGGAAACATTAAGATTATTGAAGTAGTAACAGAAATAGTGTTATTGTGGAGTGCTGAGCTAGAGAGATAAGAGAGGATGACGGACACGTTGCGTGCATGACAGGTCTGTACCTCGTCTGCAAAGTAGTTTCTCAAACGTTCAATGAATGAAAAATAAGCAGATTCAAATGAGCTCAAATGTGGATGAAAACATGAGAGAGTGACCGAACAGCAGCCTGTAAATTACTGGACTGAGGGAATAAACTGGTTGAAACACCAGACTAAAGATTACGTTCAATTATGAACTAAAACAAGACTTAAATATTTGAGAATATTACACCAGACCAGACGAAACACCAATAAACTGAACTCTGACGTCCAATGAATATTTAAACTAACAAGGGGGAAAAAAAAAAACATTTTGGTCGTATGAGGGCTGAACTGGAAGTGGGCAATGGTCACAATCATGTAAAGTTTGAACACCAGTAAAGCACCAGACAAGAATACAGGAGTAATGGACTGACAGCCAGACAGAAACATATTGAATATTAAACCAACAGCAGACTTCAGAAAACACGACCAGCTCTGAGCTGCTGTGTCTCATGGGGAAGTTGTTAATGAGCTTCTGTTGAACTTCTTCACTGTTTTACGAGCTAATGTGCAAAGTCATTATCTGACTCCCTGAGTGATTTATCCTCAAAACACAAACTGAACAGGAAGTAGAACTGGAAGAGGCAGGAACACACACAGATCTAGTTTGTTATCTCGTGTTCACTGCGCGGTCCAGATCGAGCGTGTGCTCACACCTTTTCTCAGGTATCATTATATCTGCTGAGGAAATGTGCAGAGTGATGTTTTCTTTTCTCTCATGAAAACTACCTTTGTGTCTCAGCCTCTCGCTCCAGGCCCAACAACAAATATCCCTGATGTCAGCACGTTTGAATCGTGTTTGTCTGTGTGTGTGTGTGTGTGAGAGAGAGAGCGAATAAGAGATATGAAGTGTGTTTGAGAGTAAATTGCTTTAATCTTCCTCTTTGCAGCCTCAGCTACACCTTTGAACTGTCAGCTTCAGAAGCCACAGAGCAACACACACACACACACACACACACATTTAATTGTAATTTATACATATATAAATTAAATATAAATATAATTTCTCCTTTTATAAGTTTCTGAATAACTTTGCAAGTCCACATTTCTGTGTGTACAGTTCACCTGCTGTGCAAGCACTGAAAAAAAACACTATCAATATTTATAATTTATACATTTTCCCTGCAGTTACAAGTTATATTTTACCAGTTTCATCAGTTCCTTTCAACTGAATTCTAGGAAAATATAGGACATAAAAATAACGTGTTACCTCCTGCACCAATTCAACTTGCAGTGGATGAACAACACAATATATTATACAACACCTATAAACACAACTGTAAAATCTAAAAGGTCCCTCAGTAAAGCTCAGGTCCAACAGTCCTCTTAAATTCAAACAAGCTGCACCAAATGTCACACACTCCTTCATCTCCATGTAAAACAACACTCGTGAATCCATGTCCTGGATCACAAACAAACCAGCAACACAACTCAGAGACAGACACCTCGGACGACTAAGGCTGATCGGCCACTTTATCACCATGTTGCACAAATATATTGAGATCAGACACAAAGCATGTTGCAGGGACATGTTCTACACGCCTACATCCTGCGGAGAAACACATAACCATTGAAACACAACCTCTTTGGTGGAGATCACAAGTTGTGGCTCTTCCAACAAAATCTGCCACGACAGCGTGAAACTGAAGAATCTAAGCTGAAGCCTGGAAGCAGGACAAAGTGGTCAAACTCACACTAAACACCAGCAGGAGCTCAACATGTCAGCCGGAGTGTGTTTCCAGAAGAAGGGAGAGAAGGAAGTCAACAAAGAGCTTCTGCACAGACACACAGTTAAACGTTCAGGTTATGGAGGAGACACGTTTAAACACACTCAGGCTTCAGCACAGGTGAGGAAACGTGACAGACATCCAATCAGAAGAAGAAGAAGAAGAACTCACTCTGCAGGTGTGCTGGATGTTCAGTCCACCACAGGAAGTGTCAGCAGCACGTGAGCAGCAGCAGCTAACAAGAGGAGCCACTGAGCTCAGGCCTCCATTAACTCAGGTGAGGCCTCATGGTCCCGCCCTCCCGGGAACCGGGCAGGAAGTAGGAATTCCCGCCCTCCTGGGAACCGGGCAGGAAGCAGGAAGTCCCGCCCTCCTGGGACTTGGCAGGAAGTAGGAAGTCCCGCCCTCCTGGGACTGGGCAGGAAGCAGGAAGTCCCGCCCTCCTGGGACTTGGCAGGAAGTAGGAAGTCCCGCCCTCCTGGGGGGCTGGGCAGGAAGTAGAAAGTCCCGCCCTCCTGGGGGCTGGGCAGGAAGTAGGAAGTCCCGCCCTCCTGGGACTGGGCAGGAAGCAGGAAGTCCCGCCTTCTTGGGACTTGGCAGGAAGTAGGAAGTCCCGCCCTCCTGGGACTGGCAGGAAGTGGCAATAAGTAGAAGGAAGTAGGAAGTCCCGCCCTCGTGGGCATGAAGTAGAAGGAAGTGGCAGGAAGTAGGAAGTAAAACCCAAAACATGATGCATGCTAGTAACTTTAAATATGTTTTGGAATTCGGAGAAAAACGTAGAAGTGGTTATTTTTTATTCTCTTACTTTTCATAACCACTGTGATGACCTCAGAAAGTAAATCACTGTTGATTATAAAGGATAAATAAATGTAGTTACTTAAATAAAGATAAAATAAGGATTCACAAATAAACCTTTCTATGTGACTGTACTTTGGTCTCTGAAGCCGAGGTTAGGTTCGGTTAATCCCTTAATATGGATAACATGAGGATATTTTAGGGAATAGTTGAGGAAGGAGCCTTTAACGTGTCTTTGAATTAAGTCCAAAGAAAGAAATTACAGGAACCTCCACGTGTACAGGGTGAACGCGGGGGAAGACACCGGAGCGCGAGGGCCGCGAGGGAGGAAACGAGATTGACAGTTTCGATAACGAGCTAAATCTGTTAAACCTTTGCCGGAGAGAGGAACGAGCGAGGTGAGCAGTCGGTTACAGGATGAAGACGAGGGATGAACGGAGGAGAGAAGAAAGAAACTAGATCCATATTCCAGAATTTAATTTCCGACTTAAACTGATATTTGATACAGAGGCATTCACACGGATGTCTGCCGCTCGCCGTGAAGAGAGGCGGAGACGTCAGGACTAATGTGGGACGACGTGAGCGGCTGAAGAGTGAAGAGTTTGGGGTGAAAGGTCACGATGCAGGTTCAGAGGAGGAATGTTGGAAATTAAGAGATTCGGACGAGCTGTTGATTAACGTTAGCCAGGAGGATGTTCACGGGGGTTGCTCTGCTGCCACCTAGAGGCCAAAGTGGAGGAAAAAACGCTGTAGTCAAAACCTGAACAATAATGTTTTTTAATCTTCATATTAACAAAGAAAAAAGTAAATGACAGATGTGAAGTGAAGATAGATGAAGGATTTTTAAAAATATATATATTTCATGTCACTGCAGTTTTTCAATAAAAGATGAAGACAAATTCTGAAAGTTATGAGGAGAAAATAGTTTTTGGTTGATAAAAACGGACTTCTGATTTCTAATTGAACATTTACAGGTCAGATTTATATGAAACATCTCCATATCCTCCGTCTCCGCGGTCTCTAATGAAGCGAAACTTCCAGGAATATCTGAAAAACTCTCACAAAGTTCGTGGAATTAAATGTTATTCATCTCTCTTCTTCTTTCTTCAGCAAAGTCAAACCAACCCTCAGGGAGTTTTCCTCTCTCCGCAGACACTGACCTGCACTGGAGATAATCTCATTTCAGGCTGAATGACCCACGTAGTGTCAAATTGTTTTTGGAGGAGGAAGAGGAGGAGAGACGAAGCAAAGGAAAGGAGAGAAGTGGAAAAACAGCAGAGTAGAATTAAGAGAAGGAGAGAGGGATGGGAAAACCACTGGAGGATCAGGTGGAAAAGTGGCGAGGAAAATGAGGTAGTAAAAGTGGAACGTGAGAAGTGAGAGCGGGAGACAGATTAAAAAAAAGGAGGAAGAAAGTTAAGTGGAAAAAGAAATAAAAGCAGCGAGGCAGGAAAATCATATGAACAATAAAGAGATAAAAAATTACGAGTCTGGGAAACGTCTGGAGCTAATTCTACCAAACTGTTTGTCAAAGTTCACCTCCACTTCAATATAAAGTCAGATTTATCACTTCGTACAAACTGACAAACTCGTCCATTAGCTTCACATCTGCGGCTGCGCTCGAACTCTTTTTCAGAAGCGTCCACGTCGACGTCAGCAGAACTCTGGGCCCTCGTCAGCTGCACGCTCGGTTTCCTCACAGCTTCTTTACACATCTAATCACACAGAGCCGGTGTGTTGGTCCTCGGCTCATTAGACAAAGACGAGCGCCCGGGATTGTTTTCGTGTCTGATTCCCTCTCTGAGCGTCTGAGCGTGTGTTTCTGCTAATGTACACATTCTCCTCCATACGCTTCGCTTCTCGCAGCGTTTGTCTGACTGATTGTGATCATCTGCCACACAAACAAACACACACACACACACACAGAGTTTGTATAGTTTGTGGCAACACAACAAAGTTTACATCGAGAACTAGAATGTCTGAATGTTCCCCACATGTTCCTGTTGTTACGAAGGAAGTCTGAGCTGAACAATCTCCTGCTGCGTCTTCAAGTGTGAAAGACAAACACTTGAAAATGTCTCAACAACTTCATGGCTTCAGCCTCGATCTCATAAACGCAGGAATCCCGAGTGAATTAAACCTGCGGGTCAAGTGTTGATTCATGTTCTTGTCACAAGCTCGTTACAGACTCGTCCAAACCCAAAGACGATTCCTCTTAATATTCTCAAAGGGACAGTTAACTGAAAGATGAAGCCTTCTGGAGTCTCAGGGGTAAACAGGGTAACACTGTGGTCGACGTGAGGATGAATACTTGAAGACTTCTTGAGAAGTTTCAGATTATTACATTTTTAGCTGTTTGAAGAACCTCTGGAATCCCTGCAGTGGTTTTTGCGGTGACACACATTCGACCACAGTCGTTCTGGTCGTGTGAATGGAAACCAGTAAAAGGTCCGAGCACGATTTCAGAGAGTGGAACCGAGACGTTTCACTCCACTGACCTAGAATAAGATTTGAAGAAATAACTGCAGACGCCCCCGGGCTGCGGCTGAAGAATGTCACTGCAAGAGATGAAAACACGACGACAACGAGGCAGAAGAAAAGACCACAGAGAAAAAAGAAAACCATGACAATGAGTCGTGCTTTTTTTTTATTCAACGGTGACGTCCGACGTGATGTTTCCACCTGAATGAGACGAGGAGCTCCACGAAGCTTTTTTCTGACCTTGCTTCCTCGTCCTTTGGTGCAGAGAGAAAAGTGTTCATGACAAAAGCTGCAGCGTCGAGGTTTGTTCGATGAGAAGTGTAAATGTAAGATGATAAGATAAGATGTTGTTCTTTTATTTTTCATAAATACATTAATCCTATCAATGAGTTACAGGACCGAGGTTCTTCAATGAGAATCATCTGGAAATGAAAGTGAAATAGTCTCATAGTTATATATTTTTTTTTTTGTCAGCAATTATAATCAATTACAGCAGCGAGAGAGCAAAGCGTAAGTTTGAACGTGGATCTCTCAGATGTGGTGATGTGTGAAATCTTCTAATGAGGGAAGCTTAAAGAATATAGATCTCATGGGAGGACATTCAAAAAAAGATGGTTCATAAATATAATATCAAACCAAAGTTTTATTATCATAAGACGCAGACCAGAGCTAATCCTTAATAAGAAGCTGAAAGACGGAGAACTGAGTTTTGTGAAGATGAGATGAGATGAGATGAGATCACAGAAACGCAAAACATCCATGAATAGACATAAAAATGAATCCTGAGACACAATAAACATTAAACAATCACAACTAGAGACGAAACAACAACGAATAGTCGCACAACAACCAACACAAAGTGATTGATTTGTCACTAAGAGAGAAACAGAATCAGCAGTGAGTGTCTCAGCACAACAAGGACACAAAACATGAACAACATCTACAACAATCCTCAAAACCTCCACACAGAGAGGAAATCAAAACGACCACAGAGACGGGAAACAACCACAAAAACCAACTCAGCCAAAGAAAAACAGGAGACAGGAGGTTTGAAACGTGAAATTTCAGGATCACAAATGTGTGGATGATTTTTTAAATGGTCAAATCTTCTCAGCGTGTGACTCAGAAGAATAAAAGTCAGAGGGTGAATTCTGTGCGATCAGAGGGAATGAACCCGTCCTGTGCTGACGCCCGGAGATGACGCTGCCACGTCTAACAAAGAAACAGACAGACGGGGAATTTGTTCTGCTGCTCGGCTGAAATAACCTTTCAGACCCTGTTACAATGGAGGCGACAGATGAGGGGAAGTCCTCTGGTTTGGCAAAGACGAGGCACAATAACAGATGATGTGATTACGCTGCAATTTAACACAGAGGAATGAAAAAAGTCGGGGAGAAGATAAGCTCTCTCCCGGGAAGGAGCCCGATGTGTTGTGAAGAGATATCCAAGATGATGGCAAATTTTATTAAAATAGAAATAAACAGATCTTTGAGTTGCCATCTGTCCACAACAACTTTGCAATGAAAAGTTTGGAAGTTATTACCAAACATTTTTACAATTAATTAAAGCAAGTACAAACCCTGAGAATACCCGGGAATAATAATAAACACATTTTAGTTTTACAATCTCCATAAAATCAGATACAAATAAAGCTCCAGACTTAGAAGCTGCTCGGTTTCGTTTTTAGGCTTTTTTCATTATAGATTAAACATCGTGGACGCAAAGTTCAGAAACAGTTTCTCTGTGGAGGTTCCGCTCGTTTTCCCCTCTTGACCCTTTGCACTCATTGTTTTACCCAGAGCCGCATCAAAGTGACCTTTTAAGATATCGTTAAATTTTTTAAATGCACTCACGCAGCGCTGTCTCTGATGATAAATTCATTGGCTCCACAGCCCCGGACGCCCCATTCATATTCATGCTGCTTGTTACGATTCACACGCACACACACACAAACAGAATCAGAATCCATTGGCAGCGGACGAGCGAATCCAAAAGGCCTCGTTGTTTTGGCTCATCTGTTTTCTCTCGTCTTCTCCCAGTCCCTCTTTTCTTTTTCTCGGGGACACTGCGAGGTTGCCCTTTCCTCTCCGTCCGTCCTGGGAATGCTAATGAAAACGCAGCCAGGCCAACACAATTAGCCCGACATGCACAAACGCAAGCAGGCCCCCGAATGCACCTTGTATCAGTGAGCGACAGGAAACGACAGGAAACTGGCCTCGTCACACACGCGTTGAAACACGTGCGAACACAAAGAGAGAGAATTCAATTGTGTTCGGCTTTTGTGTCGTAAACCTGCAGCTTAGGCCAAGAAACAGAGGTGGAGACCGAATGAGAGAGAGAGAGAGAGAGGAGGAGGAGGAAGAGGGTTTGATGACGCTGAGTTGAAATGTCTGTTTATCATGTGAGGGTCCAATCTCACACCTGAAGGGACAAACAACCACGAGTCTCCAATATCTGTCTTAGGCCCTGCTACAAAACCCACTGTTCCGCCGCGCTGCCCTCTCTGAAAGACGTTCACAGAAGCCGGTCGATAATTCCAGTTGTCTGGAGGAAAAGTGATGCAGGGAATCGAACTCCCTCAATTATGCACCCACTGTTTTTGGCACATTCAAATGGGACACTCGCCACATCATTTCAGCCGCCGCCATCTCGCACAAGAGCGCGCCCGGAGACTCCAGAGCCCATTCTTCCTCTGTTATTCACTCAATCAATTAGAAAGATTGATTGGCCACATTTTGTGTGTTTTTGTGTGCGTCTGCATTCACGTTCAATCCCTCGTTTCGCTACGAGCCGCAGATCCCAATAAAGCGGCGTGATTAAAGTCTGCAGGTGGAGATGGCGCCCACTCGGACGGGCAGATGCGCATCTCAAAACCGCCGCTGCCAAACTTCATATGAGCTATTGATCAGTGGAAGAGCTGAGAAACAGGCTTTCACTCTTTTAGCTCCGCACAATCAGAGGGAGCTGGCACAGAGCGGGAAGCTTTGCCGCTCATTTTCTGGGTTGCAGCTGCTGTTTGAGATCGAATGAGCTGGAGAACAAAGGGAGGTTTTGTTTTTGATCCACTCTTCCATCTAACACAGTCACATGAAGTCGTGAATGCATTTCTCAAATCTCTAGAATTCAGTTTGAAGCATAAGACAGACACTTGAGCTCATAAATAACCGTGAATCGAGCAACGATAAGCAGCCGTTAGCATCCGAGCTTCAAACTGCATCAAGAGTCCAGAGTTTGTCTGGTGGATTAAATCCCTCCGCGGCTCTCAACATCACAGCTTGATCCCGGAATCAAAGCCGATTGTCCCGTTTCACCAGAGATGCAGTTGGTTCTGATGTTGCGCCTGTTGACACCATTTCTGTTGAAAATGTAAAAACTGAATCCTACTCTCTTTAAAGTCGATTGATGAAAAGTGTTTTGGAAAAGCTCCAACATGTGGATCTGTCTATTCTCTGGAAAGCCGCTCTTAGAGACAAGGATTTCCAAGCGGAGGGTCTGTGACAGGTCAGAACTTTGAGCCCCTCTGTCCCAGTTCCGTCGAGGACACAAAATCAATGTCCACAACTTCCCCCTCCTGCTGCCGGCTGTCGGCAGGTCCCCGTGGAACCAGGCAGCAGAAAGGTGGGCTTCAGAATCACAGCCATCATCGGGCCAACGTATTGATCCGGACAAATCTTTCGAAACCAGAGCTGCCTGATGGTTGTACCCACGGCCTTCAGACGAGGAGTTTGAGGATGTGAGTCAGCTGCTCCACATAGAAGCGAAATGCACCAGAGAGGCTGCAGAGGGAAAATGTCTGGAAAATCCACAGCCAGCTCGTGGGCGTGTTGACGCCTCTAACAATCTCCTGATAATGAAAGCATGAATCCAGTTGTCCAGACAAATACGTTGCCTAGTTCCAGAACGACTGAACTGTAGTTTAAAATCAGCGTGAGCGTCTGCACGGGCTGAACATGCTGCCAACACTCAGCAGTGAGCCTGAACGCATCAGAGACACTGAAAGCACCGTTAAGCTGCTGCTGCTGCTCTGCCAGGTTCTGCTCTCAGAACACTGGGGATGTGGTGAACGGTGTTTCTGTTCACTACTGAACATCCAGCTATGTAAACTGAGGAGAACCCACTGCAGTAATTTTACTGTCCAGTGAGAGTTTCAAGATAAAAATATTACATCAAGACACTGAGGTCAAACTTTTCAGATTTGGCTGCTGGGAAACACACAATGCAGGAGGGACATCTGGACAGAGCACGGTGCAAAAGAGACCTCTAGTGGTCGTGAAACATAACAACATGTTCTGTGGAAACCAGGTTCAGATGCTCCTTCCAGAAGCAGCTTCAAGTTTTAAAGAAAATAATGGATAAAAGTGAGGAAACACAAAGTAGTAAACTAACAAACACAGATTTTATCAAACACAATAAAAAACGTCTTTATTTTAAGAGTAAGCATGACGGCCATTTAAAAATAGCACCGCATCATCCGGTCTTCTTTTATACAAATAATTAGCACAGTAATATTAACATGATAAACACTGTACATTGTACGAATACACACATAGACACTAACTCCAACAATGAAAACCAGAGTACAATCAGTAAAAGTAAGCGTGTACCAGGTTCTCCGTCCTATCGTCATCTTAAAACTCTTTAAATCCTGTGTAAACACAGAAGAGCCTCACTAATTACTCACGAATTAAGATTTTCTTTTTTAATCTTTGTAGAAAAAAGAAAGTATAAAATAAATGCCTAAAAAACTTGAATGCAACGGTTGAAATTCCATTATTATAAACAACCTGGTTCGAACACAATAAACTGGCAAACGTCTTCCCACATTAAAACTCTTTTTCATCGAGAACCGGGGAGCAAACATTGATTTCACAGGTCATACAAAAGACAGACTACGTGTATAAATATTTAACATATTAACAAACTATGTACAGGTTATGGAAAGATTTAATTATGTTGCTGAAGTAAGGATTTCTCCAGAAGGTCCATGTCCACCACTGGCAGGGACGCAACTTCAAAAAACACCCTGAAACATTTGAAAGAATCCATTAATCATCAGAACAATCACTCCTGTGTCATGTTTTATGGCTTTAATGGGGCCGTCACTTTTTAATCAAACTGCTGAATTTGAAATATTCAGTTTAGATGCATGAGTCTGAAGTAGTTTGCCTCATGAACCAGCAGATGGCGCTCACCTCGAGCTCGACTTATTGTCTGTGATGCAGATGCAAACACAGATCTGGACCCAGTGAATTTAGTGGCACATTTAAAAAGATATTTAAAAAGTGGCAGCCCCAGTGTTTGAATACTTGACTCACTTGTGGGAGTATTTGTTCCTGATGGCTTTCAGTTTATCATCGACCGGCGCCACGAGCATCGAGTGGAGTTTTCTGACGACCGGTGCCAAATCTGACGTCTGGTAGCCGGAGTGGAACTGCAGGATAGGAGCCTGAGGGCGCAGAGGAACGAGACGTGATTATTCAGAGCTGTCGCCTTGTTTAACCTCCACAGTCAGAAAACACCCAAACAAATCCACAGCCCGGCGTTCATTACTCAGCCTGTGCATCGTTCCACCTGTTACATAAACATTATATCATTTCTAAATTGCAAAAAAAAAAAAAAAACGTACTCGAGCTGATTCCGGAGTCGACACAAAGCCGAAAATAAAATTACCCAGCGTCCCCGGTGCCACAACGATAAGTCAAATTTACATGGGAAAACAATTTACATTTAAATTAAAGGGAGGACGGGCTGTTCTGCCGACGGAGCCGCAGCCTCGTGATGAAAAGTCAAACAGTCGAGAGTTCGGCACCGATGTCACACGACAAACTGTGGATAATGAAGCAGCCGAGCTGAATTGGTTTGGAACGACTTGGTTGCTGAGCAAAAACAAAAAAAAAAACCATGATGGTTCAGTCCCAGGAACAAATCATGGAGAACAAATATGAAGACTTGCTTTAGCGCCTGAGGTTTTATGTTTCTGCTTTACTGAAATAACCGAACATTAGGCGAATTAGTAGAGATTTAGGAACATCTGGTTTGAAAACATTACGACGTTCTGTGTTTACTAAAAATATTAGTGTTTGGTGCACAGCTGCAATTCATATTTTTTCGGGAATGGAGACGAAAAGACACCTGGTTAGAATCAAAACGCTCCGATTTTAAACGCAAACCGCAATAACACAAGTGGTTCCCCAACATTTAGAGCATTTCCTATTGTTTATACCAGAATTTAAAACATATAATATACAATAACAGGATTATTAAGAACTCCTGCCGATCTTTATAAAGAAATACACATATTTATCATTTGTAAATATCATTTTAAACATTGCAAACATCTAGAAATAAACTAGGTAAAGTCACAAAAAGCCAAACTGTGTGTTTCTGCATTGTTTATTCTGTTGAATACAAGTTTGACATCGATGTTTGTTAAAGTCTCACACGACCGAGTCAGCACCAGAACCGAGCTGCAGCGTAAAACGGATATAAAAACGTTAGTGTGCCGAGGCGACTCACCCATCCTCCCAGGTCTTTGGTGACCAGCGCCACCAGCAGGCAGGCAGACGCCAGCAGCGAGCCTCTCTCTGGAATCAGCTCCATGTCCATGAGACTCATCTCGCAGAAGTATCGAGCCAGAGTCAGCGTGTCCATGCCCGCGTTCACACACTGCGGAGACAGACACACACACAACACGATGTCACAAACAAACACTCGGGGGAGCTGTCAGACCATGAACACACACACAGACACACACACAGACACACACACCTTGGCATAGCGTCTGAGGAAGCGGTAGGGGATGGGGATGTTGATGTCAAAGGACAGCGTCTGCAGGATGCTGGCCTCCATGGAGATGAGCTCCTCCTTCTTGTACGCGTCATCGCAGATGTACAAGAAGTCGTCGACACACGGCGGACTGCGCTCCTGAGGAATCAAACAGGAAGTGAGCCGGGTGTAAGTGAGTCTTCTGGGTTTATCTGGGTAGCGTCACTGCTCTGGTGTGTTTGGGTTGATTCAGGAAGTATCATCAAGGCCTGACGTCTCGTTTCAGGTGATTTTTATAACGTTGTCTTTAAGGTACGAAGAAAGCAGCAGGAGATTGTCCAGGACAAACACAAAGTTCTGTAATAACGTGTTCAGCACGTCATTATTCACCTCAAACTTGGAGGCGATGAGCATCGCGGTGGAGCCGACGAGCTGCAGCATCTCCCTGTGGACGGGAGTCTGAGACAGGTAGTGGTCCGTCATCTTCACGGCGAGGTAGAGGGTCTCGTGATAGAGCTCGAAGTTCTCCTACAGGAAAAAAAACTCAAAGGTCAGTCAGAGGAAGAAACTCTGAGAAACAGACTCTCAGGAGTCGCACGGACTCTCAGGAGGACCCACCTGTACTTCGACCAACCAGTCGATCAGGATCGCCCTCATCTCTGGGTTGAGGCTGGGCTGCGTGGGCATGTAGTTAAGGAGGACAAACTTCTCCTGGAGACGACAGGAGGAGAAGCAAACATTAACATTTTAAAAGCCAGCGTTGGGGGAAGAGCTGCTTTAATGGATTTGAAACCCCTCAGGTTTTAGGTGGTTCTTTTCAAACAGCGCTCTTAACGGGTTTGAACTCTTTTTAGAATTGGGGAAAGGTGTTTTGCTTTGGCTCACCTCTCTCCGTTTGAGGTAGTCGAAGATTTCCTTGGCGTACTCCGGACACATGTACGTGTCCTCAGAGTTCTCGGAGTCGATGTCAAACCCTGCTGGGATCTAAAAGAGAAACAGAGCGTGTACACGATTCATTCACAGAAGAGGTTTCACTCCGGTTTGTACGAGTCACAGGAATTACTGAAGTACTCATCATTGCCCTTACTTGTTGTTTCTGGAGGTGTGCTGGCACTTCACGGACAACAGGGGGCGCAGCAGCCACCAGCTCGTCTACTGGAGCTGCTGCATCCTTTGGTGTCTCCTCCTCTGTCTTCTCTTTCTCAGCCGTCGCTCCCTCTGAGCTCACGGAGGACGACCTGCAGGAGGAGGAGGAGGAGGTGAGCCCTATTATCAATAACGATTATTACCGGAGACAGGAGTGAAAACAAAATGATAAAAATGGTTTCGTTACTTCTTCAGAAGGGATTGTTTCTTCACGGCCACGGAGCCGGAGTTGGTTTTCTTCCCCGTGCTCTTCGTGGTTTCCTTCTTCCTCCCTGGAAGACTGATCTGAACCTTATGAGCCTGTGAACGAAGACGGACGTCATCAGAACGACACAAAGACGAGGACGCGGCCACAGCAATGTCACGAAGCTCTGTTGTCCACATATGAAACAACAACAATACAGACTCATCACATTTAATGAGGTCTTGTGCAGCTAAGTGGCATCTGCTTCTCGTCAGCGATCACTGAGAGCTGATGTGTCGCTCATGTGAACTTTCCTGCAGCTTCACAAGAACAAAGTAAAACATTTTGAAGCGAGAGTTAGTTGAAATGTTTGCCAAAGTAAAATTCCTCAATTCCCAAGACGACCTCTCTGAGAACTTGTTGTTTACTCTGAAGTACTGCAGCATGTACACTTCTCTGTACTATAATCACTGGTGTTTTATTCTGGAGAATCTAGTACTTTCCAGGTACTTTTATCTGAACGAGTCTCCGTCACGTGTCTTTCTCTGTGAATCACATGTAAAAACAAAGGACTCACATTGGTGATGTCTATAAACGCTGTTCTCTTCTTGGGGGCTCCATGGGGGGGCGAGGAGGACCTCTTCACCTGGGGGCCTTCCTCCTGCAACACACACACACACAGTTAACACAAAGCACACATTACACACTCAATCACACACACACACAATCCCCTTCATCATGTGATGTGCATCAATTGCAACAAAGACAAACCAAGATGGAGACCCAGCTGTTAATATGCACGGCTACACACACACACACACACACACACACACACACACACACACACACACACACACACACACACACACACACACACACACACACACACGGTTCTTCGTACCTGGTTCTCGGAGCTGGTGGAGTTCAGCTTCAGGAGCTTGTTCCCGGCGGACACTGAGGATTTCTTCACCCTCGGCAGCGGCATCGTTTCTTCTGTTACCGCAAAGACACGCGTGAAAACCCCGGCGGCTTGTCCTTTTGACGAACCACGCAGTTCCGTCGCTGTTGTGCGCGTGGAGGAGACAGGAAGTGAGTGAACCGTGAAGCGCTGCGGCGATAAACGCACAGAAAGTGACGCTAAAAACCGCCGCGAGCGGACATTCGAACCCACCTGCGTGTTCGCCTTCCTCTGCGGTTTGTTGCGGGGTGGGAAAACTGCGCGTGTGTCTCGTTTAAACGCAGGTTTTTCTTGACGCAGCTTCGTTTCGCGGATTCGGACAAAAGTGATTTTCCGCTGCGGATCCAAATCTGCTGCGCTGCGCTCCCATTGGCTGGAATTTGATCCGCGCCCACCAATCAGGGAGCAGCTACGGATGCCGCCGCGAAGGGAGCGCTTGTTTTGTGGTGTCGGCTCCGCCCGTTTAAAGTCACGTGAGGAACGTGATCAACGCGTTGTGGTTTTTTTTTTTATTCCGTCACTTTGCGCAACGTGAGCGTTTCTCTGCGCAGAGTTTTATTTTAACTATTTAAAAAAAAACAAAAAAACAAATATTTTAAATTGAGTTTCATAACAGAAATCAGCCCCGCCCACCTCCCCTCCTGTTAAGACCTAAGACAAACGCCCCCCGGAGGAGGAGGAGGAGCCTGTTTTTCAAACAGAGGAGACGTTTGTGTTTTATTGATGTTTTGAAACAACAGTCACGTGACAGTGATTCTGTCTCGTGCTTTCATTCCACTCATGTTTTTAAACTTTATGCTTTATGCTCCACACATTACGTCATACATGCACATACAAGTACAACATGACACACGTGTAGTACTTAGTTACTCAAAGTAGATATTAGCTTTACAAGTACTGCACGTGCAAGTACAAGTAACCGTTATATAGTATTTATTGTACTTTGGTCATATTTCCCTCTGGGATCAATCAAAGTCAATATCATCAGTCATCAGGATTTGCATTTTATATTCTAATGTCAGGTAATTTATTTTCTTAGTAAATTATATTTATATATTAAGGGGGAATTTAATTTCAGGTATTTTCACCAATGATAATGATAATGTACTTTTCAACTTGAAGTTTTTGGCAGTTGGTGTTTATGGCTGCTGCTATTTATTGATAAATAAAGGATGATGGTGAATAAACCGTCCAAGTTATTTAAATCAGACGATATATTTTTGCACCCAAATGTTTATTTGTCTGATTTTCTTATGAAAGTTTCACAAGAGACTGAAACGTTGGACACTGGGTCCACTGACACACAAACACCAGCTTCTTAAAAACCTGTGCATCCGTGCACTCTGAGCTCAGGTTCAGGTTCAGATATCAGAGGAAGCTGGCGGCTAACGTGCATCCAGCTGCCAGGAGTTTGGGAGGGTCCCTTTCAATTCCTGTCGGGAAACAGGGAATCGAGGCCAGGACGTGAAACTGAGTCTTGTCAAGAGGATAAAATAAAAATTGGATGGATTCATTTGAATTCTCCTCTGACCCGAGGATCACCGTTAATTCCATTTGTCATCTCTGAGAACGTCGGCCGGCTCCATCATGAAGTGCGAACGCATCATGAAACTGAAGTGAACAAACAGGAAACAACAAATAAAACCCTGAGGCCTGTCCCTTTACACATTGACTTTATTTGGACAGTGTCTCAGAGTCCTGTCTTCGCTCAGTGGAATCTGATGAGGCCTGAAGGGAGATGTCACATGTTTGATTCCACTTCCCTCCCAGTCGTCCAGAAGAAGACGCCGTCCTGTGAGAGCTGTGTCCGTCGGAGCAGAGGAGTTTGTTGGAGCTGAGGAGAGGGTGGGGTTCGAACACTTGACTCAGGGTCAAGGAAATAATGATTCACAGAAACACAACGGATCCTTTTGTTGGACCGTCTATAACCAGTTATTTTACTCAAGTGCTGCAGATCAGAAACAGTTTATTGTCCTTTCGTGCCATTTTACATTAAAGCAGCTTTCAGACGTGCACCGAGCTCCAGACATGTTCCCGAGGGGCTGCATGTGAAGTTTTAAACTTTTATATTTACTCACTGTTGATGAAACATCATTTTCGATAACCGGAGGACTTTATATTTACGGCAGTAGAAGGATTATTACAGTGTGGTATTAGTACTTTAATCACTGTAAGCAAAGTGTCTGTTCATCCGTCTGTTGCTGTGCAGCAAAGTGGAAAAAAAACATAAAAATACCTTCTTCACCTCCTCTGCCATTTATCTCCTCCTCCTCCTCCTCCTCCTCTTATCCTTCATATGTCTTCATCTGTTTCGCTTCATGCAGAACCAATTTCTATTAATTTCAAATTAACTTTGAACAGCGTCTGTGCATGTGTCATTTCCTCTTCTTGTCAATGTGGTAGATTGATGAAATTGAGACACACACACACACACACACACACACACACACGCTGAGAGGAAGTGAGGGGGATTTGCGAACTCATTTGTCGAACTCATTTCCGCATTAACTCATGTGAAGTGAAGACTCCAAACAGCGAAGCGTCACCCTGATAAAAACTGGAACGTTGGTCTACCACAGCTGCACCTGTCTGATATTTTTCTCCATCTTTTCTTCATATTTTACGCCACATTTTTTGGAACTTTTGGCTCAAATCTCGTCCAGCTACCTCTGAAGATTCCTTCTGAGTCGTGCCAGGTATGGCAATAAATCAGGAGTTGCCCTTTTACGCACTTGCTTTCACTGCTTTTGTGGTTTTAAATCTCGGACCTGTCTGGTTTCTCTCAGGCAAACAAAGATTAAATAATCTCTTGCGATAGAAAAGACAGGAGATGATGCATTGGGAAATGTTTTTGGTGATTTATCAGACAGATTCTAAAACCTCAAATGGTCCATTTGCAGATTTCTTCTCGTTGGATTTGTCACTCGGTGGGTCTCACGTGGTGAGAGGTTTCTTTACGCAGGGTCAAACGGAGGCAGTGCGTTTCCAACGGGACTCTGCAGTGGCCTCTGTGCAGGTCAGTGAGCAGAGCCTGCAGATGAAGTGGGGGTCTTATCGAATAAAGTAGCATCCTCATAAACATTCCTCTGCCCATCAGGATGTCCAAGTCAGATTGCCAAGAGAATACATTCTTTGTCTTAGCTGTAATTTGTTCCACATCTGTGCCGTGTTCTCCATCTCCTCACTGGGCTCCGTTCATTTTGAACATGGGGCTGCGGTCCGCCCGGTGAGCTATGACAGGATAAAGGTGCGACACATCCCACGCACATCTCGGGAGACTCCATCACAGTTTCCCCTGGGGACGCAGAAAGGGTTGTTTGCTTTGGCTGCACGCAGATGCAGCTCGGAGATTAGATTGTTATCGTATTTATGTCTCACATCAATAAGATTTACTGTTGGAGGATAAAAATCTAAGCATTTTCTTTTGATTGCAACAAAACTCCACGGAAGGATTCAACGAATTCCTCTGTAATAATACGATAGTGTTTGTAGCGACTGTAATAGAAGTTCGCCGCGCAATCCACGGAGATAAGGAAGCTTGCTAAATGTTAAGCGGACAAGTGAATAAGTTACGACCATGACCGATTCGTGACTCAGCAATCTATCTCAAACATGCAAATAAAATGTTTTGAGGTTTACCCTTTTTATCTTAAAAGATTAAATCAATCTTTTGAGAAATACTTGCACGTACTTGTACTTCGTTGGTTTTAAAATTATCTGTATTTTCACTTATTTAGCTCCAAAAACTTAGAGAGCTACAAATAGTTTGTTGTGGTTTTGTGTGTGGTCTTTGTATTCCATGATACCAATCCCATCAGAGAGGTGTAAAATATTCCTTGAACATTAGATACAGAAGAACTTATTCAAAAAAAAAACTTGACTTTCATGAATCCTGCAGCAGAATACTCAGACGGTCTGGACTTCATTTGTGTGACTGACGAAAAACAAAAGGAAAACATATCAATACGGCTTTGTGGATCCGTGCCCTGGAGACGGATGCATGCGTTTCCATTTTACTTCCCATTAATAAATGTTTTCACTGACACACTTGCAGGGTTAGCATTTCATTAGATGTGAAAACCAACCAAGACCTTGTGGAACAGAACCTTTCAAACATCCATGTGTCCATAGCTGTATTGAAAATAGAGGCAGATGTCTCACTTCTTGTTGCATGCATCCGCACAATATGTTTCATTGCGTATTTGGTTCGTTCCAGCTCTGATTTGGCAAATTGACGCAATATTCATGAAACAGAACGTACATCCAGACGCAGATGTGCACAGAGCGAGCGGCTGCGGCGAGGCCTGGTGCTTTTCTTTGCTAATCGAATGCCGAGCTGAACTTCCTGCTTGTCACATCCTGGCTGCCTGACAGCTCATATGGTGACAGGCTGTGGTCAGAGGCCTCAATCTTACTTTCCATCGGAGGCTGCACAGGGGACTTTCTGCCTCTCCCACCCCCACCGCCATGTTTTCGTTCTCTGTTTTTTACATGAGTACACTTTACTTCTTAAAACATACAACTCCCCGTCAGTTGTTAGCTTATCTTTTTCTTCTCAAATCTGAAACAGGCAAGGAATGTGGGAGCAGAGAGGAAAGGAAACTGCTGCACCATTTAGGGGAAATATTTACTGTGCGTCCTGTCTGGCTTTCACCGAACATGTTGGCAAGAAAAGTTCCAATAAAAATACAAAGATGAATTAATTATAGGAACGAGGCAGAGATTCAAACCCTTTTTGGACCTTGTACTGGCCCTCACCACATTCTTCTTGCAGAACAAGAGGGTCCAGGAAAAAAGGGGTATTTCCTTTCCTTTAACCAAGATCTTTGCTTTTTCCCCACACAGGATCAGATGCAGGCAGCGACATCGGATTCAAGGGTGCCGGAGCCCAATCTGGAAACCCGTGGCATTCCTGCAGGCCTCAGGAGAACCCCCCCGAAGACTGAGGCCCTTGAGAGGTTTGCTCAAAACATGGCAGAGAACATAATCCAGCCGTCTATAAGCCAACGGGAGATGGTGGAACCTGAGGTGATCAGTGCTAATCAAGACCAGGAGACGTTGGGTGAGGTGTTAGCGTCCGCGGTGGTTGAGGATGCTCTGAGGGAAGTGTGCGCTGGTTGTAAACTTCAAGGTTTCCAGAGTTCGGGATCAGCCGGCGTAACGATGGATGACGATCAGGCTGAAAAATTGTCTTTCTCAGATGGAGACTTTGTGAACATGGACACAGAGATAGATCCAGTTAAAGAACTCCACACGTTCAAAGACACCCCTCACTACCACCCAGCTCTCCCCGTCATGGGATCCCTCGACTACCCCGACGCCCCTCCGACCACCCCCCTCCTCCCCGAGCTGGAGAGGAGCCGAGACAGCTTCGCCCGGAAGCTGAAAGGCGGCCTGGCGAAGGTTTTCCTGCCCTCGCCTCCTCCGACAACCCCGAAGGAGAAAGGGGACGATGTCTGCCCTATCGCCGACAACCCCCGGGTGGAGCTCATGGAGCATCTGATGAACTCGCTGTCTGCAGGTGACTTGGTGAGAGACTGGTTTGAAGCAGGAGCCAAGATGGAGGATTTCGCTGAGGCTCTTTCATGCGACGTCATAGACTGGGTCTTCAGGGCCGGAAGCAGAGAGCAGATAGCAGATGATGGAGAACTTCATCGACTGGCCCAGCAACTGGCTGAAACCATCATCACCTCGTCACTGGATGAAGCTGTAATGTCCGTCTAGAGTTTAACGGAATTCATGTGATCATATTTCTGTTGACTGACTTACACAAGAGAATTAAATATGGCTCACGCACATTTCACCTTTCGGTTTAATGCTGTTTTCACGTTTTAAGTCATTTCAAATCCATTTCCTTTCCCTGTAAACGCAGTTTGGTGAACAAATAATGATAATAATAATAATAACGACAAAAACAACACAAACTAGAATGACCCCAGGGCCCAATGGTCCCTTTAAATTCAAACAAGCTGCACCACATCTCACACACTTATTAAAATCCTCTAAATATGTCTCTAAAAATCAAGATCCACAAATTATTCCCAGAGAAAACATAAAAAAATAAAAAAATAAAAAGCCAAACTCTAAAACAAAGAGAAACAAATCGTGGGTCAACTCCCTGAGTTCTGTGGAAATCCGTCCTGTGGCTTTTGTGTAATCTCGTTCACACACAAACCAAGAAATGGACAGGGGGGTGAAAACATAACCTCTTGACAGACGTGATAAATAAATAAAAGAGTCCAAGAAAAACAAAACAGAAAAGCAAAGTGAGAGAAACACAGACACTTGTGATGTTATTGTTCATTATTTGTTGTTCCCTCCTCTAAAGTTGATGTTTCTCACTTAATTGATTCCTAAAAAAAAGTTCAGATCAAGATTTTAAATCAAGAAAATTAACAACTTGCAATTTTGACAAGGTTCCAGCAGTAGTTACCACACATGTCCTTTAGATGGCAGCACAAGAGCAAGGTTAACCTACTTATACAGCTGACACTTAATTTGAGTTAATTGAGTTTTACATTAAGAAGATAATGTTTTGCATTAATTAAATATGAATCTAATATATATTTATATTTCTATAATAAAACTTTCTCAAACCAAGCTGCACAACAAAATACACAATGTGGAATGCTGAAATGATTCTAACATACAATTAAATTAAATTAAATTAAGTCTTTAGACTTTATCACTAGAATAAATAAAAACTATCACAATAACATAAAGTTCTCTAAAGTCCAACTACAACAACAGAAGAATTTGCTCGGTAGAAGTTTGATGAGTTTGTTTTTCCCTCTCAGTAAATGGTGCGTTACGCCACAGTATAATGCAGTGCGGGGGTGGGGAGTTGCAGAGTGATCCGTTCACGCCTGGACGAGGCTGAATATTTGGCTTTTGGTTTGAATTCGTTGGAAGAAAAACTTATTTTCATACTCACTGAGTTTCTGAGGAAGAAGAAGAAGAGGAGGGATCCCCCGGTGTTTCATCGCCCGGGGACGTGAACCTGCGAAGAAACACAAAGTTTTCTTTTCTTTTAATCTGCGGCTTTTTGAACACAGTCAAAGAAAGACAAGTGCAGTGAGAGCAAAGCTTCAGAGAGCGTTCTGTTGTTCTGCCCAGTCATCAGTTTGTCAGTCACTCATTAAAAAAGAAAAACTCCTGCACAAGCACACACACGTCTCAGGTTTGGAGGAAAATGGGTCAGAAATCGAGGTCATGAGCAAACAGAGGGAAAAACAACACGCCTTGAATCATAACAGGTCCATTTAGATCAGACACAGATTCAAGTTATTTCATCGTGTGCGTGTTATAGTGAAAGCCAAATCATCTTGATTGCCCCCTGTTGGCTGGCTGCAGTATAGGCCATAAAACCCAGCCTCCTCCATGTTAGTGTGTGGGACTTGAACCAAGCTGAGAAGTCAAAGGTGCACGCGTACAGATGGTTTCTGAAGTTTAAGGTCGTTCTTATCACGCTCACGCTTCTGATAAGTTTGTTATTTTATAAGTAGTGTGACGCTATCTGACCTTTGCCGTTTATTTGGGCCACAGACTCGGCACAACACGCACATGTTGACCGGGCTGCAGAGTGCGTGGTCGTCCCCCGGTTGTGATACATCATATAAAATGGAATGCTGAGTCTGAACACTTAAACTCCCAGAACTCCCAGCGCTGATCGCCATTATGTCTCCTCACCCACGGGACTGACTAACACAGTCCCACACATACACACCGAGACACGTGCACACGGAGAAGCTGCAGGGCTGGGCGGACAGCTGTGGTGTCAGAGGGGACGCACACACACACACACACACACACACACACATCTGGAAAAATGCTTTCTGTGTTGTCAGGTGGCGGCCGGCTGCCAGAACGAGAGGTGAACCGATGATACAGCTACACACTGTCCTAGTAAATAAATAGAAGAGGTCTTGATCCTGTTTGTCAGAACTAGAGGAGGTGAACCCGATTAATTCCTCCCTCTGATGTAGAGCACCGTTTAGTTCTTTTCATTGTTAAATACCAGTAAGAGAGACATATTTCCATAGCAGGGATTCACTTTGACTTTGCTTCACTGAAGTTTTGGCAAGTTTCCTCCGTTTGCCCCCGATGGTACATTTTCCCGCAGCTGGATTTCACCAACACTCCACTCGATCTCGTTTGACGGCACCTCAGCGCGGTGCCAGGATCCCACAGCTCGTCCATGTGGATGTGCGCTTTTATGTGGACACGGATTCCCATCAGTCCCGGGTTAAAACATCCGACATAATTTGCAGCATTCGCTTCCATTTTCTCTTCCAGATGACTTGGATTCAGGTTCTCGGACGGTCCAGCGAGTGTCGGGTCAGATTAGAGTGATTGTCACTGAACTCCTGAGTGTTTTCACATCTTTGTAGAGCACGGTGTTGTTCTGATCTCAGGCAGCCGAAGCTTTGAGGTCGAAGAAGTCGGTCTGAGAAAGTTCTGCCAAGTCGGCAACTGTTCGGAGCCGTGTTTCCAGTTCTGATGGTGAGGTGTCTCTAAAAGACACGTGTGTGCTCAGGTGAATTTTCCCTTACAAAATAAAAGAACCGAAAAACACATCTTTGGAAAAACCATTTGTCTCAGGTGTGATACCGATCCATCTTCGCTTTTAGTGTTGAACAGCACTTCGAGACTGCTGAGTGCACCTATCACTCTATTTTATGGGGGCAGCATTGGCTACCGGCTCTGAGGACGTAAATCTTAGTGAGACGGGATCAGCACGTTGGAGAAAGATGGCTCGGCCGTTTTATTTTTGTAACTGATCACACAGGACAATGATTAAATGTTGTTATGGAGCAAACGAGTCATAGAGTCAACCTGAACCAACATGTAGTAATTTTATTAGTGTTCATAGGAGTAGTACGAAATAACTCGTTAATACTTTGCTTGTGTTTTACAAAGAGACTTTACGCCTTGTTAGTGTCTGTTGTCACTGAGCTAAACGTTAGCATGCCAACATGTTCAATAATTAGTTCACCGCAGAGATGAACTGCCCCCTGGTGGCTGCCTTCAGATGGAGGTTCCACATTAAAAGAAGAAAACGTCCCTGCCAGGCTTTGGCCTCTCTTTCCTGGAGGCCTTTCATTGTCTGTGGTGAACGTCAGAAGAACCTGGAAGCTTTTTCAAACTCAGGCTGGAAAAATCACCACGAGTGATTTGACGAAAATAACAATTTAAAACAAATTTTACAGCGAGTCAGTCACAGTGGTGCCACACAGAATCGGTTAATCTTTTCCAAATCTCTCTGGGCTCAGGGATTCATGCACGAGCAAACGTTTGACGAGAGGCAGCTGCAGAGTATTGTCCTGCAAATGGTTTTGGTGGGTGTGACGCATGCATGACCTCGCGTTGGTTAAATATCACCGAGACACGGGCACCGTCCTCGGTTGTGGCCACGAGGACACGCCTTCAAACACAAAAAACTGTCGAATCAATCATCAGTTTTGTAGACGTGACGTGTCTGACTCTTCTTTCACCTCTCGTATAATTTTAACGCTGTGGATTTTAACCATGTGGGTTTTGATGTTTCTTACAGTCCCACTTTTATCCCGGCTCACCTGCAGAACGTTCCCTGTGTGGCCACCGAGGTTTGAACCGAGAGCGCGCGGGCACATCGAGTCATCTGAGCAAATGGCTTTCACATCTGGTGCCGCTGGGACCACACCGTCGGGAACTTGACTTGGGAACATTTTTCTGGTCCCCACCTGCAGTTGGGATCCAGATCCAACTTTCACAAATCAAAAACCATTCAAAGCCTCCAAGGTCCAGGGGCCTTGAGAACAGGACGAGCCCTCAGATTAAGTTTCACTCGAGAGAAGTGTCACCTCGAACAAGATGGAAACAGAAAAGAGTAGTTTCACTGTAGAAGAAGCATTGGACTCTTTTTCTGGTCTTTCTGTTTGAACCTGGTCCAGAGAATCACTGCTTCTTCTGAGTCTCGAGGGGGGGGGGGTAGTCTTGTGGGCGTCTGACGGTGCAGAGATGTTGGACCGGCACCAGCACAAGCTCATCTGCCTCCCATCCCTGATAAACAGCTCTGACACTGGGCATACGTGCACGGCTTTCCAGCTGTTTATGGTAACTGAGGAAAGGAAACAAAGGAAAGGCCGTTGTTTACAGACGAAGTCTAAACAAAGCTTCAGCCCGTCCTCTTCCTTTAAAACCTTTTTTTCTGGTTGTTTAGATGAAATGATGCAAGAGCTTTTTCACTCTGGCTTGTCTTTGCTTTCTCAGTTGCAGAAACTCACTGCACGAAGGTTCTGACACAACATCCCCGAAGCGTGTGATTGGTTGTTTGTCTCCATCGCTGCTGTCAGAGCTGAAGTCTGGATGTTCTCCTGAAATCTTGCGGAGGAGCCGCTTGTGAGAACGCAAACGTGTGTTGTCAGCTACCCGGTGGGCTCCACCTCCTCCGTGACCCTCATGATAAATGGGACGTCACCTCGTGAGCACTCGTCTCCTCAGTCAGGGGCCCGACTGCAACTCTGTCGTGGTTTTGGAAACCGAAGTTTAAATATTTAATCTGTTGAGCAAATATTTGTTCTCAAACAGTGAAAAGCTTTGAATTAGACCACATACATACACACACACACACACACACACACACACACACACACACACACACAATTTATGTGTGATAAAAACAAAAAAATAAAGACACATCTCATATTATTCTCATTATCAATTAATCTGCTGTTGATCAAATTTTAGTTGATTGATATTTAAACTCTTCTTCAATCTATTGAAAACTCAACAGACAGAGAGACAGCGCCCTCTGTTGTTAGAGTTTAGTAAAACCTCACAGTGGCTTCAACAAACACAGAAGAAGAGAAATATCCTGACGCACTCTGTAGGATATGATGGCAAAATATTAAAATGCAACTGTTCACATGCAATTTATTAATGAAAAATAGAAGTAAGACTTTATTTCTGAAGCACTCATCCAAACAAAACAAAAAAATAAAATATTAGAAACAAGATAGAGAGAGAGAGAGAAATGTGTCCAAAGTTAGGATTTAAAAACCGGTGAAGTGCTGGAGATATAAGATCGTTGTGAAAATGAAACTGAGGAGAAGACAGAACTCCAGGGTTAGGGGCGGATCCAGGGGCGGATGCAGGGGGGCACTGGCCCCAGCTGAAGTATAATCGGCCCCTGAAGGTGTGTGTGCTTGTGTGTATGAGAGAGAGAGAGAGAGAGAGAGAGAGAGAGAGAGAGAGCATTCCTCCACAGCTCCAGGGTGATGAATAGGGTAACCCTGCCCCTCTATGCAGCTCCTCTCTCTCCTGCAGCCCCTCAGTCCATCGCTGCCTCCTCCACCAGCTCCTCCAGCAGCTGAGCGCTCCTCGGACATGGACGCGTCCCAACTTTGACTCCTTCTCCTGCTGCGAATGCAAAGCTCCCGCGGCCGCGGACGCATGGGGATCTAACCCCAGCTCGCCAGTCGGTCGGTCGCTCAGCTCCGCGGAAGGCTCGTGCTTTGGCCCCTCGTTGTTCCAGCGCAGTCGGTTCTCTGGTCTCCACTCATGCGTCGGGAATGCCATGGCCACTCCGAGCGCACAGCAGCAGCAGGATTATTTCAGATCGGTGAGCAGCGAGTCCACCACCTACATGATGGTGCCGGCCGCCGGGCCGAGGGGGCCGGGGCGCAAGGAGGCGCCGTCCAAGATGTGGGTGGCGATGGTGGTGATTGTGGTGGTGGTCCTGCAAATTGCCTCCACCACCGGGCTCTTTGTCTACCTGAACATGTCCATATCGGAGGTAAGAGCAGCTTCACACTCGCTTTGGGCACGTGTGCGCCTTTGAGGAGGGGTTCTGTCGCGTTTTGCTTGGAGAAGTTCGCTTTTACGCACAGAACTGGCACCAAACACCCCGAGTTCCAGCCCAGAGTTGAAGGTTACATACACAACAGTACCAAACTAAGGGAAAGACACATTTACGCACAATCGTTCCCCGTTTGCAGGAAGCGTCTCTTGCGTTTCTCAGTGGAGCTCTTGTTTGGGGGAGTAATTCATTTGTGGCGCAGCTGTATTCGCCTCCGCTCTCCGACCTGTTGGAACAATGCGACCCGGAGTGTAAAAAGTAATCGGGGCATGAGGGGGAATCAGCAGCTGTCCGTCCAGCAGCGCTTTATCGAAGTAAAGGGGTTAAATTTCGTGCGTAAAGGGGAACATGTTGGAGCCATTTGCGTATCGGCAGAAAGGGGTCACAATCTGTCGAGCAGGATTGCGCCTTAAGTAGGTTACAGATGTGTGCAGAGGTGCAGCGATGGAGGTGGGATGTCCCCTGTGGGTTGATTGGAGACATTTATATCCTCTGGAATAATCAGTTAGCACAAATGAATCCAACCTCTCACCTCACAAATGCATTTTTAAGAAAGAGAGTCATATTTTTTTATTTTAGATCCTAAGTCAGAGTTTCTGCAGCGACAGAGGTTTCACTGAAATGAACGTGGACACTGACAGGGCTGTTTGTCCTCGAAGTTAAATCTGCTGCTCTTCAGAAACACAAGAGAAGTTGTTCCTGGAGCAGAAAAGTACCTGGTGACATGTGAGCCCATTGCTTTCAAAGCCACAGTCCTCAGATGTGTTGTTAGTGGTGCGTGTGGGGAGGAAGGAAACACGAGAGTAAAGCACGTGAATAATTATCACGATTCTCATCAAGAGCAAAAAAAGTCCAATAAATATCGACACACCTCTTTTGACTATATCGTCATATATTTGATTATCGACCACAAACTTCAATCAGGAGCTGAAATCAGTCTTCAAACTGAAAAGCAATAATAATAATGTGACAATTATCTTGATCATTATCTGCATCGTCCTGTCCTTCATGAGTTACGCTCCATCGGCCCCATGTGTGACTCTGCCCTCAACTTCTGGGGGTCTGGTGTTTTGGTGTGTGTTACACTTTATTTTGGCTAATCTCTAATCATCTCTAATAACAGCTGTCTGCACATGAAGGCAGATAAATTAAAGAAACATTGCTCTCCATGTGGACTGTTTACCTGCGGGCAACCACGGCCTGCTCAAACCTGATTGGTCAAGACCAATTTCAACCAGAAACAGAAACCAGAAGCTCCGAACTGGTGTTTACATCTGTCCTCTCTACACACACACACACACACACAGCACAGTATACGTGTCCTCTACGTGGTTAAGGTTAATATTGCTCATATGAAAAATCTGCAGGGATGAAGCTGGAACTGATGTACGACCCTGGTGAAGTACGATTCCCAGCAGGAGGTGCATTTAACCTGTAATGGTGCCCCGGCACAGACAGAGAGAGGAAACTGGGTTTAGTGTTGGAGCTTTTCATCTCCGCATGAGAGCAAAGCGTCTGTAAGAAGACGTGAAATGTCTCGAGCTCTCCCCTCAGTGGCGGATGCTCGCCGTCGAAGCGGTCACGCCTGTTTGAGGACCTCCGCTACGCACACGTGTCCCGCACCTGAACCGGGGATAACTTTATCCTGAAACACAAAACCCTGAGCACATCTCACCACGCCACATTTCATCAGCGAGACATAAGATGGTACGTTTTTCTCTGCAGCTCCTCGTGGGAAGGAGGAAGGAGGGAAATGATATCTGATGTCGTCTCAATGCTTTGGCAGCTCGCTTTCATTCGAAACAGGTGTTGCACGATTTATATTTCAGGCGTTTTCTGTTGGTTTTTATACAAAGTGAAGGAAGCTGCCGCTCTGTGTGACGGACAAATCTGTAGTGACACAGTTTCCTGTGAGACAAGCCCTTCGCTAACATGGAGGAGGTGGATTGATGACCTGTATTGCAGCCAACCACTAGGGGGGCTGTCATGTCATCCATCTTCATGAACAGTCTATGTGGTGAATATGGTGATTATCGAGCATTTTATGGGTTTATGACGTGCACTGCAGCCGGGCCACCAGGGGGCGGTCAAGAGGATTTGGGGTTGTCAAAGTTGACAGCATCAACTAGTTTGAAGCCGTAAACCTCCAGCAAACGTTTGATAAGTCCGACCTTCAGTCAACGTCGTGTAAACACTTGAACGTTTGACCCGTCTCTGCCTCCTTGTCATGACATGAGAATATCTATCGGTAAATCTCTCAGACTCTGACTGCTCCTGTTTCCAATCCACTTCCTGGCACCGGAGCGGAGGCCGTGCGTCAGAAAACTCGTCTGCAGAAAAGTGTTAAAAATGATTCAGACATTTATTGACGAGTCGGAAAATGGATGTGGACTTTTATTAATAGAATAAAAGGCTATTGTGTAACTCGAATGATGGGAGGACTTGGGTTTTTGTCTCCACGAGGAACAGTTTAGGGACGATCCCGCGCTGAGGAGAAATGAAATCCATGGAGCCGTGTCTGTGCATGTGGGGGATTCCCTGGTTCTCATGCAGCGAGGGGCGGCTATTTTTAATCTGGAAACAGGCTCCTCTTTGAATCGCAGTGGAGCTACAGGCCATGCCAGCTCGGCTAAGACAAAAGATACCGGGAACAATGAGCGTCGTATAATGAGGAATGCTCCAGCGTTGCCTCAGAGCTGCGGCATTCGCACACACACATAAATGCAGAAGATCCCAGTCTCCCTGGTCCTCTGTTGTTTTTTTACATTGTGCTGTTGCTGAATGACGCATGTCACACAAATATACTAAAGGAAATATGGAGACGTTACCTCAGTGTTTAGGAAGCTGCGATGGGTTGTTTTACTCCCCAGACGTTCTGAGAACCAACAGATTAAGCAGCTTTGGAGATAATGAAAATACTTATTAGTTGGAGCGTTTCTCTCTGAAATAAAAGTCTTCATACGAGCAAACGAACGCAGATGCAGATATTTTCTGTGAAAGGCTCAAATCAGAAGTAAAGGAAGTTTCTCACAGGAGGATTTTATAAACCGAACATTGTATTAAATATGTTCTCTGTATGTTAAATAAGTGGTTTGTCTGAACATCTGAGATCTTTTCAGTGGTTTGAATGACGATAAAACGACGTCGGCCGTGTTTATCATGAGGAAACTTTAATTATGTTTTGCATTCAAAACTAATTTCCTCATGTTTTATATTAACTTGTGACTGTATTTATTTATACCAAACTGTGTGTGTGTGTGTGTGTGTGTGTGCAGCTGTTATTTTCAGGCTCTTGAGTCTTTTGTGTGGTTTTGTGCGATAGGTTTCTTGTGTGTTATCTGTGTTTGTGTGTGATTGACATTCCATTCCTCAGACTTCAACTGGTCAACTTTATTATTGTTTGGGTTCACTGAGGCTATTACTCACCCTTACATGCAATACACCCGCTGTGTGTGTGTGTGTGTGGTCTTATCACACAGAAAAAATGCTGGGAGTGTGTAGAAGTGTGTGGTCCACTAGAAATCCCCACTGTCTGTGTCTGTGTTGTCGTCATGATGTCAAGTCGTCATGTTGTACGTCTTTATGTCATCTTTTGTCAACATGTTCTGTTTTCAAGCTTCTGTTCTGTTGCACTTTGAGCTGCGTTGCATAATTTGATGCAATGAAAAGTTTGATATAAAGTTTATCATCATTGTTATTTAGACCTCCGGTGTTGTTGTGGGCTCAGGTTGTTCAGTTTCTATGTGTAAGTGGTTAAGCTGCAGTAGGTCAAAGGTTACAGCTCTACAGGTTTCAGGAAAACAGATCTCAAACATAAAGGTCCCACATAAATGTTCATATATTTATTTTCTTTGCATTAAAAAAACATCCCTGTGCCAGAATCAAACCATTTGTGGTTTGTCGGTACTAACGTCTTACAGGCCAGATTAGATTTTAGAGCTGGTGTTAAATAATCTCAGCTGCTGTGGTTACTGCGTCTTTCCTGCAGCTCACACTCACTGATCCGCTGATAGAGGATTTCTTTCGAAACCGCTGCAAACCCCCCGAGGCGCCCACACAATCCAGTGACGTGTGACACTTGGAGTGGGCGGAACACGTCGACACCTGCTGAACACGATCGCAGAAGTCGCAGGCGTCGCCGTGAGCGTGTCTGAACTGCACACGGGCTAAAATATCGAGTAGAAAATTGAGTTAGTAGCTTTTTTAACATCTGACAATTTCACCCCCTCACACACACACACACACACACGGGTGTTTCCACTGCAGCCTCCCTGTGTGGCCTCAGACGCATCTGATGCAACCTCCTATAGCAGCAGTATGGAACCACATGTTGTACCATGAGGACATTAATCTGCTCCATATTTATCCCAGACGTTCGCACTGGAGCAGGTTTTATAGGAGAAGGGCAAGGTTGAGGTTAAAGTTAAGGCCCTAACAAGGACAGCAACACGTGTGTGTGTGTGTGTGAGTGTGTGTGTGTGTGAGTGCAACATGTGTGCGTTACAGGGGGTCTGGTGTCTCTGGGTGTGTGTAATGGGGGTTACATTTTTTAAAATCTTTCCTGCACACAAACGCAGGTGCACACATATTCATCATCAGTTTTGAGCAGAATCAAATCCTTTACTGCAAATATTTACATTTAATTTGAGGCGACTAATATAAACCTCACGCACCCGGCACCAACGCCAAAACACACACACCTCTCTCTCTCTCTCTCTCTCTCTCTCACCTCCCACTCCCCCACCGTCCCTCCGTGTTGTGGTTGTAGTAGTTCACGTTGGAGAATCAAGTTACAGTTTTTACTTTTATGAGCATGTGTCTTAAAGTTAAATGATTCTCTGTTAATTGGCACGTGTGTGTGTGTGTGTGTGTGTGTGTGTGTATTTACTCTAAAGTTGCATAGAGGTGTTTATAAGAGTTTTTTAAAAAAAAGAGTGCAAGAGTAAGAAAACAAGCAATAAAAATGGGACCTACTTGGAGCAACATTTTCCAGTGTGTTTTTTTTCCTGTGAATGTAAAAGTTCATCGGAGGTGAACAGACACTGGTCCTCAAACACCTCGTGATGTTTCTTGTTGTGCCGTTTACTTTGTGAAGCACTTTGTCGAACCGAGGTCTTTTAAATGTGATCGAACGTTACAGCCTGTGAACCTTTAATAACACGCTTTCAAACGATCAACCTGACTATGAGCAGAACGTCCGATTTAAATTTTCAAACACACACGTGGTCAATAGAAGACCCAGAATTCCTGAGGAGAAAGTTGTTCCCTTTCTCCTCTGTGTTTTCGTGGCCAGGTCATTTGGACCGGGATGAAAGGAAAGGCAGGGATCACAGGAAAGAGGAGAGAGCAGGTGTCAGGGTTGAAAGAGACGGACGTGAAGACGAGAGGAGGTGACGCTGAAGCCTCCAGCTCCGAAACGTGCTCAAAGTGGGTCAATGCTGGATCCTGCACATATCACGATACATCACAGCATCACAGGCGCGGGTTTGATTTTCTGACAATCGTGAAGGCAGATTTAAGGAGGAAGTTTATCAAAGCACGTCAAGTAAGCCGTTGGAAATGAGAAGATGAAAAGAGACGTAGAGATGTTTGCTGCTAAAGATGATGTGATGTGATCGAGCACACACACACACACACACACACAGACACACACATAACTTGATTTAACAGCTTGAGACGTGAAAACAGGATATTTGCGTTCCCATGTTGGAATGCTCTTTAGGATGTGGCTCCAGCTGTGTGTGTCTGTGTGTGTCTGTGTGTGTGTGTGTGTGTGTCTGTGTGTGTGCGTGTGTGTGTGCGTGTGTGCCAACAGCTGTGCTATGCTGTGTGTTATCACTTTGTTTGCTCAGTCAACGTGGTTATAAAGTGCTGATAAGTCCTTCTCTCAAGACTCGAGGGCAGTGAAGCAGTCGTGTGCCATGTTGATATCAGTGCTGCTAACTTTTCTAAGTTATCTTTCATATTTTTTATTAAAGCGCTGATGCCAGTTATTAGCCTCCACCCTTAGGTTATGTTTTCGTCTTTTACAACAGAACTGGCAGGTGTACGCAGGTTTTTGAGATTCGAAGTATTTTTTTCTCAATCGTGTTCGAAGTTACAAATTCACATTTTCCTCACAGAGTTTTTTTGGACCAGTGCAAAAGAAGCGTTTGTTTGTTAGTTAGCTGAATTACACGAAAACTACAGGATGGATAACGTGCTGTGTGTGATTTGGTGCATTAGTGAATTTAAATGTGGATTCATAAGGGGACTGTTGGGCCTCGGTCGAGTTTGAGCTCCACTCAGAGTCTTTCTTGTTGTGTAATGACTCATGTCAGAATTAGCCCCGTTGCAATCGTTGCGACAGCTGAATGTAAAAATGAAGAAACGGGGCTGTGAATAAAAAAGTGGCATGAAAATGAGACAGAAAAAATTCAGTGTCTGCTCATAACAACTACCAGCCTGATCCAAGCTTAACATATATCAGTTCAACGACCTCGGGATTATAGAAAAAGATTAAAAGACCAAAAAGCTAAAGCGAGAAATCAGCCTCGTCTTTTATATACCTGAAAACGTTTGCTGGCAGTGGATGATTCTCCAATTTATTTTAGGCTTGTTAAATTATACAGACTTCAGACTAATGGAGTCCATGTTGGAGCATCTGCACTCATACAAGGTCTAATAAAAAACCATGCTTAGCTGAGGTAAATAAAACTCTCTGGAAACTAATGTAGAATGTATAGTGTAAACAGATGGAGGAAGGAAGTTCACCTCCTCTCATCTTTCCATCTTCCCTCATTTAGAATCCATGTGGTTCTGTTATTACCCCTCTCCGTTGCTTGTCTGGTGGCTGGATCTTTGGCTGTTTGGTTAGTTGGTTAGTTTTTGGGTTAGTCAGCTGGTTGGTCGACATGTTGGTTGGACGGTTTGTCGGTTGGACAGTGGGTTGGTTGGTTGGACAGTTGGTTGGTTGGTTAGATGGTTGGTCGGTTGGTTGGACAGTTGGTTGGTTAGATGGTTGGTCGGTTGGTTGGTCGGACGGTCAGCTGGTTGGTCGGACAGTCAGCTGGTTGGTCGACCTGTTGGTTGGTCGGTTGGTCGGTTGGTTGGACAGTTGGTCGGTTGGTCGGTTGGTTGGTTGGTTAGATGGCTGGTTAGATGGTTGGTCGGTTGGTTGGACAGTTGGTTGGTTAGATGGTTGGTCGGTTGGTTGGACAGTTGGTTGGTTGGTCAGTTGGTTGGTTGGTTAGTTGGTTGGTCGGTTGGTCGGTTAGATGGTTGGTCAGTCGCCTGGTTGGTATTAGTTGGACACATTCAGTGTTTTCAGTGAATAGTTTTATCACTAATTGTCTTGAGCAGCCCTGAGATTTTCTCTTAATTGGCCACACGAAACACTTTTTGATATGAACCACAAATGACATCACCAGTCGAGCTGCAATGATTAGCTGATCAGTCGTTTTGACGACCGGCACAAAAATAAATGTTTCGTCAGCACGACAATGACATCAGTTTGGCCTCGAGGAACTTGTGACGCTAATTTTTCTCCATTTCTGACGTCGCACGGAACAAACGATCAACATCAGCTGATTAATGGATAACAAGAGTAATTGTTGATTTCAGTCGTCATCACAATAGCTTGCGGCTCATTTTAGGTTTCTGTTATGGAACCAAGTAAAGTGGCCAAGATTATGTTGTGTAATACTTTCAACTCCGCAGAGCAGAGAGAGCTGGAGACAGCAGCATGGACGAGTATTATCCAACCTTTAATAAAAAGGTGAATAACAGATATAACTGCAGACTTTGTCCATTGTGAAGGGAAAATACTAAACACAAAGACAAAATGAAGTGACCTAAATTAAGAGTTTGGTGTGTTTAAATGAGCTGACAGAGAGAGAGAGGAGGGTCGAGTTACTGTGTTCGGAGTCAAAACACTGATATCAGAGTGTGTGTGTGTGTGTGTGTGTGTGTCATCTGTTTAGTCAGCAGTTGATTGGATGGAAAGTTCTGAGCTGGTCTTACATGATCTAACCCTGGGAATGGGCCGACATCTCAGTCCTGGCACAAAAATCAGGGCTTGTTAGTGTCAACTGAAAAAAAGTCTGTCTAGTTCAATGTTTTCTTCCCTCTCAGACACACACACACACACACACACACACACACACACACACACACACACACACACACACACACACACACACACACACTCTCTGATATCAACGTTTTGACTCCGAACACGGTAACTCGACCCTCCTCTCTCTCTCTCTGTCAGCTCTCATTTCTGTACCAATTAAACAACCAGTGAACTCTTTTCTTCTCTGTCCTCAAATCTTTTCCCCAATTATCTTTTCCATCGTCCCCCCCCCCCCCCCCTCTCTTCCCACTTCCACCGAGGCTGCCTCCTCAGTAAACCTTAAGGTTGGCCGTCCCTCCGTCTCTCCCTCCGTCTCATCGACTGTGAAAAACACTGCAGTTTTGGCCTCTCATGAAAGCCATCGGGACGTGTCGTTATTGCTTTAAAAGATCACGAACACTCCGGAACCATTATCACTGATGTCCCACTTCCTCTGCGCTACGTGTCCAGACTGTAGCAAACCTCTGGCTTTGAGTTTCACGGTGTTCAGAAAAACGATCTCGTTAAAAGCTGCTGCATGTGCGATCGCAGGTCATCCATGAACCAGCGAATCAGCCGCTGAGCGCGGACCTGGCTTCGTGTGCAGCTGCCGAAAGGAAAAGAGGCGAAATCAAGAACCTGTCGAGCGGCCGGTTAAAGCTTCCCCTCCGACCGTGACCGGTGAATAACGTGGTCGTGTTTTGGTCGACTGTTCGTCTGTTAAGAGTCGGAGCGGAGCGAGGTTAAGAAAGCAGACATTGGCACGTTGCTGGATTACAGCACTGTAACGTTGACCTTTCAGCTCTTGAGGAAATGTGACTTTTGGACGAGATGTTGAGATCTGCATCACGATGAATCATCATTTTGAAAGAAGTAAATGATGAACCCGTTGGCTGTCGACTTGAATTCAGCGTCTCAATTCCAAGACTTCTGAGAACACTCTGTACCTGTTTGCACAGAAAGACAGAAGAACTACTTGGACGTAATCTAAGATTGTGTTTTGCTGCCAAGTTAAAAAAAGGATCTCAGGCTCTGGCTCTTCTTAAGTTCATAAACACAGAGAAACACTGAGAGTCACAAGCACCGGATAGAGGGCGCGTCTTTCTTTACATTTTTATTTTATTAAATCGAAGGCGTTCAACACGTTGCACCAGATGCTTGTTTCTCAACGCGTTGCATAAACGCACAATCCTGGCGTTAAGTGAAGGGCGAGATTAGGACATGGTGTGGCTTTGTATAACAAGTCCGGCACCAGGCGAAGCTTTACTGTTCCAAGTGACGGTTGAAATAAGAACCACATTGCAAATAAAATCCTAAATTCTTAAAATAATGTGGGATCCATTCGCCTGAGAATTCTCAGTCATTGGGAAGTCAGTAAATGTCGGAGGGCACTTTGTGCTGAAGGGTGGCACGGTGGTGCAGCGGTTCGAGCAGGTCGGTGCGAGCGGTTGTTAGTCAGGGTGGAATTGGCTCTGACCCCACGCCGTCGTGTTTTAATATTCCAGTCAGTAAACCTGTTTGTGTTCTGTGGTGATGATTTCAAAGCTCATTTTAAAGTCATCATGATGAAGTCTGACCTTGTCGATTTGATAAAGCCTCGCCGGGTTCACACATGGTCACTGTGAGTCAATATTTATGAGGACACTACAATAAACTTCAGATGTAAGACGTCTTGCAGCAGGAATGAGACAAACACTGAAGAGATTCACAGCCTGAGGACTCCCAAGTGTTTTCGAAGTGAGAGTGTAGAGAATTCCCAGAAGGCGACAGTGTATTCCTGTGGTTGCCGGTGACACAAACCAACTACTCATCCGCCACCTGCCGCGTCACAGGCAGGAAGTCGAGCATGAGCACACACACACGGAGTGTTGACTGCACGTGACACGCAGGAGTGACGTCAGGGCATCTGGGGTTTTAATTTATTTATATAAACACGTTGTTGAATATTCTGCTCAGCATTTAATTCTTTTTATTTTTTACTCCTGCTTCTCTTCTCCGGCATATTTCAACTCAATCCTCAGATTCCATCAGACTTCCCATCAGGGATCAGCTTCATTCCGTGCCCCTACAATAACACTTGTAAACTCCTCACCCATTTGAGTCACTCCTGCTCATCCACTCCTCTCACAAAAAACCTTTTACAGACACAGTTGCCCACCCAAGCTGGGCCTGCCCACCCACAGACATCTGAAGGACCTCACAGCAGCACAATGACCCAAACATCGCTTCATTACAGCGTCGTGCGTCCTCTGGTCAAGCTTTTGTCTGTAATTCGTCTTTTCTTCACTTTAATTTTCGCAAATTCAACCCACGCCCAGAACGCCTCGTTCCTCCAGGGAGGCCCAAACATCGATTAAATTCCCAGAATCCTCCGGCCTGCAACACACTGAGCACTGAACCCAAGTCTAAGACCCCCAAGCAGTGAATTAGCCTCTGGGGCTTCCCGGTGTCTTCCATTCACCGAACACGACTTGTCCACACGAGTGGAACCAAGACAAAACACAACCAGCGATACTCTGGGTGTCCAGCTATTTCCATGTGAGGGCAGATGAATGAAAAAGCAGATGCATTTCCCTCGTGATTGAAACAGAAACCAGAAGCTGCAGCCGTGTGTGAATGGTGTTGTGTGAATGTGTGTGAATGAGTAAATATGGCTTTGAAGTGAAAAGTGCTCTGAGTGGTGGATAAGACCAGAAAAGCTCTATGTAAATACAGTCCATTCCATCTGAACCACACAAATAATGTGAGGTTACTTCGGGCGAGAGTGTCCACCAGCAAGACAAATGATCTCCAGCTGTTTTCCTAATTTAGATTGGTTGTCTTTTAGCCTGATTCTAAATCTGGAGCAGTTGCATCCAAGTCCACACTTACACCCGGCAGCTTATGTCGGTGATGCTGCTCCAATGGGGGTTTTCGAATGGAATAATAAACAGCAGGCTCTGCACGCTGACCTCCCATAATGCTCTTTGTCCCCGAAAATTGTTGGGTCAGGAACTATCATGTGACCTCCGTGTGATGGCGTCCTGCGGACACTGTTGTTCACACATGTTCAACATTAACCTGGCACTCTGTTTACCAGATTTCACTTGAGTTTCACTATTCGTTGGCGCTCTGAGGGCAACTTCCTGGTGATAAGCTTGGAAATGATTGACTCTCCCGAATGCACTCTTTAGTTTTGCTTTCTGTGAAACATGTCCCACTTGGGGACATTTCCTAGTCACTGTAATTCAAATCATCCGGCCTCTGCATGCAGCTCTCGCTCCTTCTTTTGATTCTCAGTCTCTCTTTGGCTCCGTCAGCTCTCAGTCGCCCGGAGCGTCTCCGTCGGTATGTGAGCGCAGGTGACTGACAAAAACTGGAAAGTCCTGAAACCTCATGCTCGACATCGTTTGGCTCCTCTCCTCCTCCTCCTCCTCCTCCTCCTCTTTCGCCCCTCGTCCTCTGCCAGATGACGAGAACCAGAAACCTAACCCTCAGAACCGGAGCATAACTTTATGGCGACTAAATTCTTCAATGCCAGTAATGTAGATAACAGACGGCTGCAAAGTTAAAATAAAGCCTGATTCTTTATCGGGACTTATCTTTGCAGCTGGTTTTTATCTAAGCTGTATCTTTATCAATTGTTTTAAGGAACCAGGAAGTTAAAAGAGAAGGAAAAGAAACGAGCAGCAAATCTCCACCCAGCTTTTGTGTGTCCTAAAACTTTATTTTAACTGGAAGGACTCCAGAGCTGCAAAAAATTGACAAAGAGAGAGGTCATAGTTCCACACGCAAAGACTGGGAGTGGCAATCTGCTGTCTTGCTGTGGGGTTTTGTGCACGGTCACAAACACTGGCACACACACACACACACACACACACACACACAGTCATAACAAACACACAAAAGGTGCGTGCATGGATTCTTATTGTTGCCCACTAATAAAACAATTACACATGAGCATGCACAGAGGCTTGTAGCACGCAAACTTGCTAGAGCGCTTGCAGCATTCCTCGTCACAAAGGAAAGCCAAGTAATTCAAACACACACACTCAACAGGACGCAAAGGCGGTAACTGGTTGCCATTTAACAACATTACCTCTCAAAGCAGAAGCAGACTAACTCCTGGATTGACTTAAAAATGTGTCGACCACATGAAGAGTTTATTTAAGGGGGAAGGAATCACTACCTGCAGCCGGTTCAACACAGTTTTATATCAGCTAGTTGGTTCAGTAAATTAATTTAAGATCCAATTTAAAGTAAGTAGAATCACAGCGTGTCCACTTGTGACGTTGGAGTTGTTTTTGGTTCACGTTTGTTTGTATCTGACACCAGGAATTAATCTGGTCCAGTTCTGCGTCTTGTAAAATACATTGATCTGATTAATTTAAAATCTAGTTTTGAAAGTAGACTGATAACATTTGGAATAATGTTTATGCACAAACCGCACAACAGATTTGCTCAAAACTTAGTGAAAGGATTCGACATGGGCCACGACACGAGTCTTACAATGATGGCGTGGATCTGTGCAAAGGGGGCGGATCCATGATCACTCTGAGTGAGGACGTATTTTGACATTTTCACCGTTTTCCCAGGGAATAATTGATGGATCGTGATTAAATTGTTTATCCAACAGGACAATGTCAAGTGAAACGCTCAGTTTGACTGGAAATGTCTCGTGGGAGTCAATGTACAGATTGCAGATCCAAGAGATAACGTGGATAACAATTGGGACTTGGCAGAGGTATGAGCTCTGCTCGGTGCCTTTCCAGGTCATGCTTCGTGTTTTTCTTTATTTCTTTCGATCTGTCTCCTTAAAAACCCACGAGTCTCCCAAAAAAAAAAAAAACTGTCTTTACCTCCTGATACAACTCAGTCAGATCATCTGTGTGTGTTTGTGAGTTTCAGTCTCTGCATTAATGTCAAACGAGACAAATTCTTGTTCTTTGATTGTGTCTCAATGCAGGCCTCTGTCATCGTTTCAAAATGACCCTGGAAGCTGCGTTTAGAGCAGCTAATTAAGGAGGTTGCGTCAAAGCTACGAGCTAAATTCATGCTCATTAGAGTTCAAAGAGACAACGCTTGAATGCCAGGGTTGTAATCAAACAAACGGAATCCCAAATATGAGGTTCTGGAAAGACTGTGATTGAAATTAAATGGCTCTCATAAAATCTTATTGATCCCTAATTTAAAAAAGAAACCAAAGTCCTCTCGGAGATTAGTCACAGAAATTTAAGGGAAGATGAAAGATGTTGTTTTTTCATTAAGATCCATACAGTCCCCAGGAAATCAGTGAAAATTAAAAAATAATGTTTTCACAACATCGCAATGCTCTCTTCTTTCACTTCTCATTAAGACGTGTCTTTTAAAGTAATGTCTCGACCCTGACAATGCACGATAAAGACACCCACTGCCGTTATCCGTGGAAGCTCACAGGGACCAAACATGCATTCCTAGATGACTGGCGTTTCAGGGAAAGACAAGCGAGCCATTGAGAAGGGGGAGCGGAGGTAGAGTTCGGAAGTTGTGGATCAGTTTTTTAATCAGCGGAGCCAGGACGTCCTCATGTTTCACGATGAACGGAGATTTTGAGGATACATTTCCAAAGCTTCTTTATTAACCGAGTCAAATTCTCTGCACGTATGCCGTCTGCCCGAAGCGGCGCAGCGAGCAACATCGTCCGCTTTCATTTCAACTTTCAAAATGTCTCTGTTGCAGTGTGTGACTCTGCACTTTGGCTCCTTTACTGAAGCAAACTGATGCTGGCATGTGGGGCAAGGCCAGGACGCATGTGGTTGCGTGAACCCATGTTAAGAAACTGAGGTTTCTGTTCCCCAATCCACTAATGATTGCGTCTTTGGCTGGCGTTCTCAAATCGCTCCCCTGAAAGTTGCTCGGCCGGGCGCTGGCAGACGCCCTGTGGGGTTGTGGTGTCTGTCTTTTCACTGCAGACAAAAACTTGGCATGCACAGGGAAAAAAAAAACTCAGCAGTGTTTATCCACTGTTCATTATCAAGCTGGCCTTTTTTTTTTCTTTTTTTTTATCAAAACCTCCTTTGCAAAAAACTGCCTCACAACTTTTTTTTTTTAACCTTAACAAGAACTTTATGAAACAAGGAAGTCATCAATAATGCAGCAGGGATGAATCAGACAGTTTAAATAAATAAATCAGTGTCCGCGCCACCCTGGACGCCTGCCAGATACACGCCGGCGCCCCGGAGGGATGATAAAGTCCGGCAGACACGAACACGCACCCACATATTTATACTCATATTAAATACCTTCACAAATCACAGATATAAACCCATGCATGCACACACGCTCCAGAGAAAGTCACACGTGCATGCACACATAAAACACTCCGCACACACACCGCACACAATTACCAGAAGCTTGTTGCTAATGCAAACATACTGTAAGAGTCTCCTGCTTTAGGCACTGCGGCTTTTAACGACTGCTTTGGGCCAGTTCCCTACAAAAAGAAAGTCAGAGTGCAAACGTCTGAGAGCCAGAGTGAATTACCACAGTCTCACAGTAACAGTAAAATGGCTGATGCTTCAGTGAAGAGCTCATAAATCACCTCGTGGCAAATACAACGTCCGTGATGACTTTCTCTAAATGAGCTGTAGTTTTCATCAGGTTTCATTATTTGCAACAACACAGCTGCTAATCAGCTCGGCCACATTACAAGCTGTGAAAAACCCACATGATGTGGTTGTTTGTATTTTAATGACATCGACATCGAGCCTGTGTTTCATATACACTCTATTTTAATGTGAAAAGCTTTTATTGTGAAATCAGCACTGCTTATAGTATTTTTCTAAGTGAGTCTAAATCTCAGGAGAGCTTCCTGCCTCGACGACTTCTGTGCTGTGTAGGGGGCGCTAGTGAGGCAGCGCCAACAATGAAAGGGACTTTATTTTTTTAAACTTTAATTCTGATATTTTCCTCAGCTACAAACTCTCAATCTGGAAACTGGCACCGCAACGTCAATTAATCAATTAGTCCAACAACGGGAATTCGACCAGCAGCCGTATTTGTTTCAGTTATATTTCAAGCACAAATGCCAAAACATTTACAGTTTCTACTTCTTTATAATGAACCGGTATTTACATTATACCTTTTTTACAGTGTACCCTTCACCTTCCTGTCACTGCTTGTAACCGTCCTGCCTGAACACACGTTGCACAATAATCCTAAATGATTCACAGTTTTGCATTTCGCTGCCAAATCCCCCTAAAAGCAGACGCGCAGAGTGATGCATGGGCCCCCGGTTTACACAGCGGGGGTGTAACTCAACGTGATGGAGCTCGTTCCACTGCTCCGTGAGGTCAGCGTGTATTATATCACCGCTGCACTTGTGTATCTCTCGGCCGCAGTGTTTGACCAGAGTGATTTAGTGTACGCGCAGCTAAAGGAGGTCTCGGCTGTTGTTCCGCCCTGCGCTCCGTCATGTCTTGTTTCATTGTGAATCGGACAAAGCGCCTTGACTCTTTTCCTCGTCTTTCCGTGTGGTCGCTGTTCTTAATGCACACACACACACGAGGAACCATCACCTTTACCCTTACCTTAACCAAAGCCCTGATTCTCACCGTAACCCCTGAAACAACACAGTCTCTTCATCCACGGGGACCTATTTATTTATTTATTTCATCCTGTGAGTCCCGTGGGTTAGTGTGTATTCAGGTTGAAGTCCCCACCGGGACGTAAAAAACAAGCCCACACTCTCAGCCCGGACCTCTGGCCCACTGGATTTGAGTTACGTGGCGTTCTTCTTCTCTTCCTAATCCCTTCAAATGAGAGTTCTGGACTGCCAAGGAACTCCCAGATACACACACACACACAGTATTGTACCAAAGTGGCCCTCAGAGATATTCTTTTTCAGGGTTTGGTGTCCAGCAAGGGCCAAACACACACACACACACACACACACACCGCCACTCTATTCCACATACACACTGAGGGCAGGCCACACACAGACACACACACACACAAATGTACATGCACTCACACACATGCGCTCGACGCAGGGAGGGAACAGTGAAGCATTGTCTGCAGCTTCCTGAGAGAGTCGGAATCAGGATCACAGGAGCTATGTCAGCCCGGACCCTTCCTCCCTCTCTCCCTCTCTCTCTCTCTCTCTCTCTCTCTCTCTCTCTCTCTCCGTCTCTAAGGCAGAGTCATCCAACTCACTCCGTCCAACTCAGGCCGCAGGAGGAGAAATAAAACTCACATTGATCACTCAGAAATATGTGGCTGTGTGTGTTTTTCCTCTCGCTGCAGCAATTCCCCCCCCCCCCCCAAAAAAAATCAGGGACTATCCCAGTTTGTATCTGACGGTGGTAGTTAGCTCTGAGTTATTTGAGGTCAAAGGTTCAAAATCCTGAAATAACTTCCTGACAGTCTGATAAACAGTTTCAACGTTTCTGCTCTTTTGGGTTTTAGCGACTTGATTGAGACACATCAGTCTAAAATGATCAACGCTGTTATTTGAATCAATTAAAGCCTGATTTAAGAATAAGCTAATTCGATTTTTTTCTTGGATTTACGTTTTTATACAGCTGTCACCCAGAAACAGCTTTTTCTTCGCTCTCAGTGATCTGCAGATTTATCTTCTGTATGTTGTTTCTATAATAAAATTAAATATCACTTTCGATAATCTTCGCTTTGCTCAGCTGCCCTGGTCGAGCCAATTCTTCCTAGCGGGACGCAACTTTAGTTTCTGCAGATACGTGGATGATTTTGTAGTTTTGCACGACGGCTTGTAACATTAACTCATCACCTCGGAGGCGTTCAGTCGTTTGCTAAGAGCTTGTGACCAATTTTGTGCTAGTGTCCAGCTGATAATGATATTTACAGACACTTCTCTTTTCCTTTGACACCCGAAGCCAAGATCGTACATATTTATTCAACTTAGCTTAACAACACAACGGAGAGTTCCAAATGTTTTTAGCACATGTTAGCCTGCGTTCGGCTGCTCCCCGGGCCGGGCGGACTCATTGCTGGGGAGCCAAGGGAAGGACAAGTCATCGATGTCAACACACTGAGAAAATACGTCACTCAGGGGACAGACACACAGGGATTGGACTTCAAGAGTTTCACGTCCAAAAAAGGACATTTTCCCTCTGAGAAGAGCGAAGTATTTAAAAAAAAAAAAGAGCAGAGTATGGGATGGATTAGGAGACGCCTTTAAATCATTGTTTGGGATAATAAAGTAATTAAGCAACACAAAAAAGACGACATGACGATTTACAATTCTCATAGTTGAGGCTGAGCTCATGTCATCTCATGTTATTGATTAGTTCATGTTGAATCATCGGGGTGTAGCTTGTTTCTGTAATGATGGCTAATGGGGCCAGTTTTACAATTTGGGGATTTGGCAGAAGAGGGGGAGTCTGGATTTGGCAGCGAGAGACTTCTGTCGGAGCTCAGGAGACGAGGGGGAGGGTCGTCTTCTGACTGTTCCTGTTTAAAAACCTGTGGAGCGGTTCCAGTTGCACGCTCCCAGGGCACGGTAATGATGTCGAGGCCGAGTCCCCCTCATCCCTGGAGGCAAGCGTGTCTACACCGGCCCACAAAAATCAATCACATTTTCCTCTCTGCTTTCCAACAGCTTTCAGTTAAATCAGAAACACAGAGAACACAGGAAACAACTGATAGAAACACCACAAATGAAGACCTGCTTTCACCCCCCCCACCCCCCACCCCCCCTGTCCTCAGAAGGAGCGGAGAATATTGTTGGGATGCAAATCAAGGACAGGACGGCCCGTGTGACAGAGTGGACATGTGAGAGCAATGAAAGATGAAATGCAGAGATGCACAATTTAGCTCGCAGCGATTTGCAGGATCAGAAAAGTGGGGATGAAAAATGGGGGAAAATATTGTTCAGGGAAACCAAACTTGGAAAGAGGAAGAACCGGCCTGGCTCTGTGAGCGGACCTCCAGTTACGATCAGACTGTTCGGCGTGGACCGGAGCCACGTGACGACTCGAACAAGAAATAACTGCTGAGACGGGAAACTGATCTGACATAAAACAAGGTTCCTGAGCCCTCGTTCTCTCAGCAGCGTGTCCAGTGACATAAAACTAACACAGATCTGGCAGCGAGACTTGCACATTAGAAGCAAATCCAAATTTACATGATGTCACAAATTATATAATATATGGCAGCAAATGGTAAATAGCAGCTTCGACGTTATTTTGATGACTGAGTGAGTGTGAACATGGAAAACGTGTAACTCTGCTGAGTGGGTTCGATCTCCTGTGAGAAGGAGTGACGGAGAGTCACAGTCAGCTCCAGACAGGATAATACATCAACCGTGGTTTTCTCTTCCCCGCGAAAAACCACTTCATCGCCTGGACACGTGTGGCTGCAGGGGGCGCTGTTGTCCAGTAAAAGTCACATTTGTGTTGCTTAAAATCTGACAACAGCTGATCTGAGAAGTTAGAACACAGATTTTCTGCGGCAGGACGTGAAGGTAACGAACTTCTTAAACTCACTCACTCTGCTCGCTCACGTGGACACAACAGTTTCCATCATGCATCACACACTCCCCACCGGCCCCGTCAAAAACTTAATGCACACGCATGTGCAGGCGTACACGCAGAAAAAATACACGTCCCTTAAAAATCTTAGGCTTTCGTTCTCAAACACTCCTCAATAACAATGAACCCGTCATCCAGAACCGCCAAAGCGGGGAGTGTGTTTTGTCAGAGGCGCCAGAAAAGAAAACGAAGATGACTTCCACTCCATTTGTTTTGCGCCGAGCGAACTCAGACGCAGTCACGCATGTGTGAGCCCCCCCCCCGACACTTCTGCCGGTGGCGAGCTGTCATCACACGCTCTCCCTCACAGCAGTGAGAAGCGTCTCTGCCCAGACTTCACTGTCAGCAGTGTTCTCGTTGCGATGCGTCCAGATCGTGTGCAGACGATCCACGGACAGACATCGAGCCGTGCTCGAATGCGCTCGACCAAAGCGACACGGTAAAAAGTTAGAGTGAAGCGGAAGTCTGGAAACGTCGCTGGACCCGTTTTTTAGTTTGAAAATTCCGTTTTCAAAATGCAGTTTCATGCAGTCTACTGACATCCTGTCCTCACTTTGGAAACTGGTGCATTCTGCTGCAGCTTTGTGCAACACTTTGACATTTATGTAATATGAAATAAGGAGCCTCCGAAAGCTGACGTAAATCAAGACACTAACTCGTTGCCAGAATGTGAACTGACAGGAACAATGACGTTTATCTAATCGGATTAATTATGATTTGACGTGAGGCCATGAGTCATTCTTTTCAGGACCAGGCAACATGTCTGTCTTCCCGTAAATGCCTTGGCCTTCCTGCTGAGTTTGAACTGATTTACACACATTGTTATCTTCAATGGGAACAGGGAGATCTGGTTATACATCAACATGAACGGTACAACAGAGAAAGAGATAGTGACAGAGGGATGACAAAAGAAAGAAACAAAGACAAAGAAAATGCTGATGTGATCAGAAAACACACAACAACAAATCGAGAAACACGATAACAAACAGGGAAGCACGACGGTGAACAAGAAAACACAAGAGGAAATAAAAAACAAATGTTTGCTCGGCGTCTCCCGGCCTTTCTGTCGTTAGCAGGTAACTTCTCCATTAGAAGTTCGTGTCTTATGATTGGTGAGTTGGTCTTCAGGGCCACCGGAGAGAAACCACAGAGTAAGAAAACAAGAGGGACGGGGGGGGGGGGGGGGGGTTTCATTAGAAAACGGGGTTCAAGCGGAAAGAAAATGATAAAAACAAAGCAGAGGAGTGAAGGAGTGCAGCTCTGTAATCTCGCTCTGTTAATCAGAGCTTGTTATAGAGTCATTAGCAGACTTTTCAGACCGTGACGCTCACAACCTCCCTGAAGGGTCCGCACACACACACACACACACACACACCCTGAGAGCCTTCCTCTGCATTTCAGTTCCCAAAGATGTCGTCCTCGACCCGTGCCGACCAGAACAACATTAAAACATTTCTTAGGAGACGAGAGTTCCCCTCAGGAATAGTTAATTTACCCACCCCTTGATATGTGCACTTGTGGGCGCACCTTTTTTAATTGGGTCAAGGAGAAAGCCTTGAGCGCAGCCGTGCATGTATGTATCACTTCATAAGGCATGTGTCAGCGAACGCATCCCGCCCTCGGTGTGTGTGTGTGTGTGTGCACGCAGATAATGTTTTGGTTACTCTCGGCTTGTTTCGGTCCCAATTTCTCACACTTCATGTAACGTCGACATCGTGTTTTCTTTCTCTTCCTTTCTTTCTACAAGTCACCCTAGAACAAATCTACAGTTTCCCCCTCGAGGACACTTAGGAGAGTGAAAACACATTTAGGGAAACACGCACATCCAGTCATGCTGCAAACATCAAAACATCTAAAGGAAGAGAAACACATTTGCAAGATAATGTTATAGAAACAAAGCAGATGATGAGGAACACGTGCGGGAGGACGCAGAGTGTGAGGTGCAGAGAGTGTGAGCACATAAAGATCAACCTGGATGTTCACATGAAGACTCGATGTCGATGGATGAAGAGTAAAACTTAAATCATCGTTTGATGAATTCATGTTTGCAGAGTTTGGATTTAGTTCCATCCACTGGTTTTGTGTTGAATTAAATCAACTTGACTCTGTTTTAAATTGTTTGTATGGAAACAAATCCCCTGTTTCCTCACCGAAGGTGTTTCAGTCGTTTATCGGTACCAGCTCCGACTCATGCGCTCTACACGACGCAGCTCAGTCCCTGTTCGATCTCATGGATCAAAGAGGTACGATACGGATTTCCTGACTCCTTGTGTGTTTGTGTGTGTGTTTGCTGTGCAGGTGCGTAGCCAGGGCGTCACAGAGGAGCTGAAGTGCCTGAGTTTGCTCAACGCTCTGGACAAAGACCAGGACATCCCAGACCAGCTGGCCCAGCTCTTCGGAGAGCCCTGCATCAAACTGGCCGAGGGCATCAAAGCTTATATCTCCAAGGTACGAACGCACGCCGCCAACGCTCAGAGTCTGTAAACACAGGGTTTCATTCCAACTCACTTGTATGAGTTTTATTTGTATAAAATCCATCGTTATCGTATCATTTTGATATTAACCTTCGCTGGGGTCTGGTCGGGCGGCGGCGCTGACCGGGGGGGGGGGGTTCGGGGACATGCGGAGGATTGGTTTCAGCGTGAAGGAATCTCCTCAGTAACGCGGAGCGGAGGAACATGAGCACAGTTTGTCCAACGAATGGCCGAAATTATTTTCAATCAATTTTGAATGGGAGTCGGTTCTGACAGGTTTTTGGACCGAGCGCTAAACTTTTGGACGACTCTCTGAAAGTCCTTGGCTTCTAGAACTAGTTTGATTTTTTAAAACACAAGAGGAATCATAATAATAATGATAGTAAAATATATTTAATCATAGTAATAACCTTGTTTTTTCAGTGTTTCTGTCCTCGAGTGTGTCGGGGGGGGGGGAGGGGGGGCCTTAAAGAGACAGGAGCTAAAACCAAGTGGTGAGACAGAGGCTGAAAAGAGGAGCTGCAGCGATGGACGGTCTGAGGAACGTGATGTTTTCTGAACATTAGAGCACGAAAACCACAGAAATTTTAAATGATCAACCTGAATATGAACACACGTCTCCTTTCTAATCTCATTTCCAGGCATGAACTCCAGTGTATCCTTAAAACAACAGTAAAATATAACGAGACGGAAAGAACGTTTTTTTTTTTATCATATATATTCGCAGCTGTCACGGAAACATTCTGTAATATGTGATGGATTCAGTGGAAGAGGGAAAAAAAATAAAAATACAGCAAGCAGTCAGTGGTTTATCACAAAACTAATCGGACAAGTTTATGACAACATTTGCACTTCATGTGTCTGTACTTGAAAGAGTTGTGTGACCCGGGGTGTTTTACACATACACACACACACACACACACACACACACACACACACACTTCGAGCTGTATGTCTCTGTGTGTGTGTGTGTGTTTACATGTGTTTGCAAGCTTTTGTGTGCACGCCAAGTGTTTGGATTAAAACCCCTTTGGTTTTACAGCCTCTTTTTCTTGAAATCTGATGACGTCAAATCAAGTTCACGCACTCAGAACTGGCACAGAGACAATTCGGGGTTGCAACAACTCCAGTCAAGTGTTACCGTCAACACGTCTTGAGCAAGTCCCGTCCATCGAACGTGCAGTTTCGCCCCTGTTAACCAGCACATGGGTCAAATTTTGTCCGTCTCCCAAATGTCGGGCATCGAGACCTGAATTATATTTAGCCAACGGGACGTCTTAGTGTAAATGTGTGTGTGGTCCGTGTCTATACTTGACTTCATGTCTTTAAAGTCCCAGATGAGAGAAAAGAGAGAAGAATATGTGTCTTTCATTCTTTAAAACCACGGCTTCGCGTGGGAAATCTGTGCCGCTGACATGTCTGGGACCGACTGCAGCTCAGATAGAAGAGAAGCCACCAGCTGTGGCATTGGTGGGTTTTTTTTTTTTTTTTTTGTTTTTTACTCCCAGCCGCTCGTCTTCATGTCAGAGTCGCCCTTGAGCAAGACACCGATCCTGAACTGCTCCTGGTCTAAAGTCTCTAAAGTGCTGAATGTGTGGTCTCTGTGCCAAAAACTGTCTCGCCTCGGGAGGCCTCTCCATCTGTCTCAGCCCAGTTCACGTTCATAAACACCTGGTATTACTTGCGTCAACTGCTGGGATTTGAGCAGACAAGTGATGATTTTACGTTCTTTGTTTTTCTGCGTGGAGGCGGGGATTCATGCTGCACACCTGTTGGCTCCGTGAGACTCAGTGAGTCACAGTGCCGAAGAAACGATCACACAAACATACGTAAAATAGAAGAAGTCGGTAGAACGCACAACTCCACCAGGACTCGTGTTCAGCGTCAAACTGCACCAGTAACCAAAAATCCAAAAAGTTAGTTCATCTGGAAATGGTTGAAAACGTCTCATCATCTTGAAATATTGAATTAACAAACAAGCAAACAGGATTAAAAAAAAAAAACCAAGTGAGTCGACTGCAGTGAGTAAACAGATCGAGACTGACGCTGGAAGGTCGGACTCTCTTCAGAACTGAATCAGCATGAAAACACAAACAACTCCGAGAGGCTGCGGTTCCAGAATCCCCCCCCGACGCTCCCACAAACACACACACACACACACACACACAGTCGTTCACAAACCCACTGAGACGCTCGGCTGATATAAGTCATCTTCTCGGAGACAAAGCCAAGAGGAGTTTTCCCACTTTGTCTGAACCTCTGGATGCTTACAGCAGCGTTATGTGCAGCCCACTCAGCTCGTACACACGAACAACCGCTCTCTGTCTTTATTTAAAACCTCTTCTTTTTTTACCCTCACCTCTTCATCACCCCTTCTCTCCTCCTCCTCCTCCTCCTCCTCCTCCTCCTCCTCTCCCTGCTCCACTTGCTCGATACAATCGGAGAGTGCAGCTCCACGGCCCTGTGGTTGTCCGGTGGACAGGAACAGGAATGTCTACAAGTTGATGACACACGTCCCAAACTAATTTACATCCCATTGCTCATTTCCCAGCAGTCACACATGCGGACACGACCACCGTTCATTTACACGTCAGCACTTCCTGCTTTTATAAATCCAGGCATTTTAACCCCGCTCCTCTAAAAGCTTCATCACGGACGATGGTGTCGTCGAAACTGAAGCGTTTACAGCCTTAGATGCTCGATGACTGAAGCTTATGAGTAACAAACTAAAAGATGAGGTCTTATTTTCTTGTTCTTTGCTAATCGATTCACATGCAGAGCCTCAGACAACCCACGTGCTCTGCTTCACCGCACCGACCACTGGCTCAAACTCTCATGTGATGCACGGCAAACAAAATATGTTCTGGAAATCTTTGTCTCTGACGTTCGTTGTAAATGCAACACAGCGGCGTTAGGTCGCTGTGTTGCACAAGAAGCCGTGTTCCTGATGTCAGGGGCCCGATCCCGCAGCACGTCTGCGTCCGCACGACGCTGCAGCTGCTGCGGCAAACAGGTGTTTGGAGGAAAGAGAAAATATCTCTTAGCTCTTTTGCAACAAGTTGAAATATTTGAGAGTCCACTTGGGTGGAAATAATACCGGCCCTCATCGCCCGAAGGGATCCTGGAACAATGAAGCGTGTCCTTTCAAGTTAAGAGGAAAAAGACGGCGAATGGTATGAAGAGTGTTTCGTAACCGGTTCTGGATTAAGACGTCAGTTATCCGAGGACCCAGAGGAGAAACATAAGGTTCAACCCTCCACATAATTGTAATAAATGTTGTGTAATAAGACTGAGACACTGAAATTCACACTTTTTCTATATTTCTGGCTCGTAGCTCTGGCACACAACCGGCTGAATAGATGAACTACTCGTGTAGGTCGATGGCAAATGAACTCAAACCACTTCACACTCATACAAACACTTTGGCATGGAGGCTGGAGGAGCCGGGTATCGAACCATATCCAGTTTGTGGACGACCTTCGGCAAAAAGGCAAAAAGAAAAGCATTCAAAAACGTCCGTCGGCGACGTAATGCGACTCTGCTGCAGTTCATCCAGGGAAAACTGCTTTGTCCCCCCCCATAATTAAATATATTTGTTTAGTTTTTTTTTACAATTGAATTTACAATCTTTGTTGACAGCCCGAGACCGACAATCCAACAAGTCCGCAGCAGATGCTTGGATCTGAGCGACTGATAAACTCCACGGTTCGCACGTGTTGCTCGGTTTTCGCTCGCTGACGTCGGTTTTATCAAACAGAGAATGACAAGCGATGAGTGTGAGAAGCTCGGAGCATTAAAAAATGAGGTGGACGGAAAAGAATGGAAAACTAATAAAAACAGAAGTGGATGAAGAGGAGTTCTGGCTGCAGTTTATCTCCTGGATCTTGTTATAATGCGCGTTGGCTCTGCACGATGATTCCTTTATGGAGCACACATGCACGTACAACTGTGTTCAATGGAGTCCGAGAGTGAGCGATGACATCGATGATGTGACAAATATGCGCGCGAGGGGATGGCAGCGGGGGATAATGATGATGATGATAGCGGTGCTGGCATGAAATGATAAAGATGGTGTTGACCGCCGTGATCGAACAGAGCGCGGTGAGAGACGTGCGGCGAGGAGGTGGAGCGGCGAGGAGCCAGAGCTGGAACATAAGGAAGGAATAATTGAAACAGAGGGAAGGCAGCTCCTAACAAACCCAGCTGGAGAGGAACAAATAAAAGGGAAGTAGATGAAAGACGAAGAGGAAGTGAAGAATGGAGGTGTCGCAGGAGAGAAACCGCAGAAAGACGGAAAAAAAAAAGGAAAAATATACGATTTTGATTAAAGAGCAGGAGACAAAAGGAGGGAGAGTAAAAAAAATGAGTTAAACCTCGTATATAAATATATAAACTGAAATAACTCACGTAGAGAAGTTAATGGAAAATATGTGTTCGGTGCGATGGACTGTGTCTTAAAACAACAGTCGCACGTCCACGTGTTCATTAAAAGCGTCGTTATACACAGGAAAACCTCATTTGACTTGGAGGAAGAAATATTTAACGATATGTCCAAAGAAATCATCACTCACTTCACATCGAATGTGTTTCATTATATGAGACGCTTGCGTTTCACAGGTGGCTTTGATTTTTTATTTGACTTTGCGTCGCAGGTTTTCTTTCTGCGTCCAGTGTTTGGAGCCACTGAGTTCAGTTTGGTTCATAATTTAAAAAAAAACTTTAATGCAACTAAGGTTTTAATGAGTCGATCGCAGTTTGTTTGTTTTTACATTTTCAGAGCAGGAAACCAAACTGATCCAAAGACTCTGTTTATCCGCGAACACGCTGAAAACTGAAACCACCTCAATTAAATTTGAATTAAAATTGTAAATTAAACCGTTTTACTGCTTTGGAGTTTCTCCTGAATATCGGCTCCTCGGGCCACAGGGCACCGTGTGCAGCGGAGCGTGACGTTCCAACACATGCAGCCGAGGGGAGGAGGTGGAAGGAGGAGCAGGATGGAGGATTTGTAATGGCATGCTCGCCACTAAGCTCAGGTATTCAGGACTTTAGCCCCCGACCCTCTGCGGAGGCCGGCTGTGTTCTCCCCTGGGTCCCAGCTGCGTCGCATCGACATCCATCAAACTGTCAGTGGTCGATCGGTTGCTTTCGTTTTCACCTCACGAGCTGCAGATATCCGACTCTAAAGTCTCAGGGCTTACATTCTCGTTTTGTGGAGGCGGAGCTTAGACGAGGATTAGAAATAGAGCCACAGGTTTGTTTACTTCTTCTGATTTGTCCCTTGTGACACTTGTGAAGTGTCTTAATGGACTCTCTTTATAAATTCAAGTTATCATTAGTATTATTATTATCATGGAGTTGTTGAGGTCGCTGTCTTTAAGCAGTAATGATGAATAAGAGATTCAGTTCTTATTCTTACGCCGGTTTGACCTCAGGTGGCCCGTGCGGAGCTTTCAGCCGCATCACATGGTCTTCATCAGCAGATCCGAGCTGAGGATCTGTCCTGGAAGACGAGTTCAAGTCTTCTTTTGCTTTTTAAGCCCTTTAAGTTTCAAAGATTTCAGTTTGACGTTTACATTTCCTCAGGAAGAACTCTTGTTCTGCTCACGAGAAACAATAAATCTGACTTTATTTGAAAAGCACCTTTGATTCGAACACTATGACGCAAAGTGCTTCATAGAATAAAAGCAATAAAAACAATGACCCTCCACTCCCAGCCGTCCACAGAGCAACACAATGATATCAGGAAGTCTTGAGGGCAGGAAAACAAAAAATGAAAATTGTAAAAGAATTAATGACTGAAAGGGAGGAGAAAAGATTAAATCATAAAAGAAATGATAATGGATAAAAAAAAAACTAAATATAGACATGAAATAATAAAAAGCTAAAAGAGAAGGGAGGTTTGGAAGTAAAAGCAGAAATGATTAATAGGGTATGAGAGGACAAAGTATTCAGAGAAAAAAAGGATACGCCAGTAAAAGCCAAAGATGTATAAATAAAATAATACAATTCAATAAAAAGAAAGGTCTTGAGTTTATTTTTTGAAGATATCAACGTGCTCTGCTGCTCTCAGATAAAAAAAAAAAAAACGACGCCTCACCCGGGGGTTCTTCTTCAGATCTGATAAATAAGTGGTAAACAGTAAAGACTGTTGAGAGCTTTTACAAACCAGCAGAGTTATACTGAAATCATCTGAAGCAGACGACAGACACAAGATTATGTGCCACCAGAAGTGCCACTAAATGGACCCAGAGAAGAAGAAGACATGTGTTGCCGCCTCCATCTTCGGGTCTTTCCTCTCTCCGGAGCAGCTCTGCTACGCATTCTGCCGTCCCGCAGCGTATCCTGGCTCAGAGCTGAACCTTCCAGGAGGTGTCGAGGGAAACGCGTTTGTTACCGAGGTCACAGTTGTGCCGGACTCTGTTATTTTTTGAAATGTGTTTCTAATATTTTGTGTAAAAGTTCTCTCAGTGTAATGCACCCCAGCTCAGCGCCGGAACAAACATACAGTCAAGTTATATTAGCACCTGTCCGAAGGTCCGTCAGTCAAACCTGGGCAGTGTCATTAAAGGTAGAATGTGTGGCTGAGCCGCCGGATCCGGTTTCATTACATTTTTACAGGTGTAACCAATAAAGTGGTCGGCGTGGGACATCGACCACGTTTCTCTGAAATCTGCTTTCAGTTTAAATGGATTGAAATGGCTCGATTTTTCTCAACGGCCCATTGTGTTTGGAAAAGGCACCGAAACTAATGCGACATTTAAAAACAAAATCCCGGAGCTTTCAACACCATCAACTGGTCTTCAGCAGTTTGTCTTGGCGGTGGTTACGTCACCCGGAGGTGTTTGCACGAGACATAGACCGAATATAAAGATGGACGACGCGGCGTTAATCTGAAGTGTCTCGTCATCTGCAGGCTGGATGCATTATGGGTCATAAATCCATCTTTGTATATATACGGCCCGTGCCAGTTTGAAATGATAACAAGTCGCCCGGCGACTGATCCGACTCCATAGCAACTGCGTAGCCAACGAAGACCATGTGGTGCGGTTGAAAGTTGACGATGACGAAGGATAAACTTTTGAGGCTTAGCTTAGTTCTCGAGTTATGAAACAGAACGGATGTGTCCGTCTCTCCTCGTATGATTGTTCAATTATTCGAGTAATAACATCTGACCGTTGACCCGCCGGCTCCAGTCAATGATTTCTTATCGCAGGTCAGTTTCTGAGAGGAAACAACGCTCGCCCGGCCTCTCTTTGTCTGCCGCTCGTGTGGGCGTTGTATCTGTAAATCTGCTCCGTGTCGAGCGCTGATGTCATAGCAAATATTTGGCTTTTGACTGCTGATGCAAAGCAGCTGTTTTGATCAGTGGTCAGGGTGCGGACAGACACGCAACAGGCCTGAGAGTTCTCACCCTTCAGAAAAACAGCCAGGGATTCAGCGTCACGTCGGCCCGAGTCTGTGTGCGGTTACTGAAGACGCCACGTTTTTGACACAGTGTGATTTGCTTAACGAATACGTCACAGAGTGAGTCGCAGTCTTCAAGGTCTTTTTTATCTCCGTAAGAATCGGGTTCTTTCATCTCTTTCTCCGTTTGTCTCTTGTTTTGTCCGGGTGAAAGAACTTGTGTTTCACAAGTGGACAGTTTGAAGTGAGAGTGGTTCTTTTATTGAGGAACGACTCACGGACCGATCTACACATAAAGGGGAAAAGGATCTTTACTGGAATTGCCCTGAAACTACAGACGGACACTGAACTCGACGACATTATTTCACAAAGCTCTGAAAGACGTCACGCAGACACAAGACACACACTGCACTCACATTGACAAAAAAAAAAAAAAGCTCTGAAATGATCCTTTAATAACTTTAATAACTCATTGACTTCATGTCGGCAACGTCGGTCTTTAAACATCAATAAACAATCGTGTAGCACAAGCGCTCATTGAGTGAACGGCAGCCCTGGTGACCAGAGTTAACCGTTATGTAAAGATAAAGGCCTTTTGACAAGCGATGACCTCAATCAGGGGTCATCAGAGACCACATCCCCCTCTCTCTCTCTCTCTCACTCTCTCTCTCTCTCTGATGATGGAGAGATGGAGCGCAGCATGATATCACCATGACAACAGGGTAATGCAGAGCGACGAACACCGGGTTTTGTTTAAAGCCGAAGAATCAGGTCGGCCTCTGGGCAGCGATTCCTTATCTGCTCGCCAGTGAAAAACAAATGTCAGTCGCTGACATGCTGTGTACACACGCGCCCCGGGAGGGGCCGCGATGTTGTTAAGTGATTTCCAGCTGATACACAAACACAAAGAGCCTTTGTCCGGCCTCGACCACCCTGCCTCGTTCTATTCATCCCTCAGACCGAGCTCGTCTCCGGCCGTCACCTCCGTCTTCACGTCCAGACTCCTTCACTCTGACGCTGAGCTCGCTGGAACTCAGGCGACGGTCACGTCCCTCTCTAATGATGAAGACGTTAAGACGGGGGGGGGGGGGGCTCAAATAAACTGTTCCTCCTGCTTGTGTCTTGAAAAAGGAATTGTCTCTGAAGGAGTGTGATTACAGGCCGATCGATGCTGGATCACGACTGGTCCAGACAAATATAAAAAGATTTTCCTGCTAGTGATTTAAACTAAAGTTATTTCCAGCTAGATATCCAACTTAGTTTAATTAAGTAATAATTGGTTACTGAACAGAAGCCAGACACTGCTTATTAGCTTTTTAACGAGATTTATTACTTTCTCTCAAGGTCTCACATGGGCCTTTTTATCTCACTCAGCAGCTCTGCCAAACATTTGAAAGCCTTTCATTATTACAGACTTGTTTGAGGATTCAATCACAATCTTTTATCTACAACACAACACACAACACCGGATAAACCCGAGAGTTTATTTCTCCCCTGAAAGTCTGATGTCTCCCGCTGACAATGTGACCATAAAGCAACTTCGAGTTTATTTTGCTTTCCGACGGTTTTTCCCTTCTTCGGTTCTCCTCGGGACCTTCGAACAATAGTTTAAGATCTGAGTCAAGGATCTTTCGCACAAACAACCACGAGAAGATTAAATATCGTGAGCCGGAGTCAGCCAAAGGAAATGTGTTTGGTGTTACATACAGTCACCGCAGCTCAATTTGTTGTTACTTTCTCTCTTGAGTGAGACACTATAGATGTTATTCCCTGTCGATTATCCTGCCTCTGAATGGTCATGGAACACAAAGACGGGAGGGACCCTGATATTTCGAAGATGTTTTCAATCCAGAAAAGAAACGTTTCATATGGGAACAAACGCAGAAAGAGCCAAAAGTGAAGAAAACGAGAAGGGCGGGGGGGCGGGGGGGTTAAAAGGGGATTTAAGCATAACCAGAGAGAGGGAGGAGAAGTGAGAGTCCAAAAACAGAAAGAGGGAGACAAGATTTTTACAGGGTTTTATGAAAGATGACAGAACTCGGCTCTCACCTCCCTGAGGAAAACAACACTTCTCAGTGCTCTCATGTTTTCTAATGCAGATGTGGGGGAGTGGGAAAAGTTTAATTTCGGCTGCAGCTTGGTGAAAACCTTGTATTTATACTTGAGTTATGAAATCTGGTTTTTTTTCTGTTTTATCCACTTTTTGGTGCGTTTTAAAAATACAAGATAAACTTTGTGCACTTTTTAAATCGTCCCATAAACAAACTAGTGAAGCTAACAGAGAGTTAAGCTTTGACTCTTTTATCAAACTGAAAGCTGCACAAACTTGAGAACAAGCTGCAGATGGATTATTAGTGAGAAACCCGAGTTAAATTTATAGGTTGTTAAGATTTCATTGAGCTGTTTCTCTGTTTTTATCATATTTCATCATTGGTTTCATCACTTCACTGAAGAGTCACCACATGGTTCCTGCAGTTGCATCTTTATCAGGTTGAAACCCATCATGGAAACTTTCCGTACGCCCCCCAGTCTTTACATATTTGTATTTTTGGAGCATTTACAGACCAAACATTGTTGTAACATCTCAACTTCCAGACTGTGGCTCCGAGCCTCGGTTAAAAACTCAACAGTGGGTCTGTTTGGATAAACAGGCGCAACATTGTCTCTGCACTTTGCGCTTTGTAGGGACCTTGAAAATGTGACATTTTGGTCCAGACTGATGAAGTCATGGTTTCACGAACACAATCAAACATGTGTTGATCAGGTTTTATCAAGAATCCTCCCGGGGAAAAATAAAAAGTCCCGATGGGACAACCCCAGCCACGAGAAGGGCTCCTGTGAATCCCTAAATTGTTGTGTTCATGTCTTATATCATCTCTTGACCACACTTTATCCTTGGCTCAGCCTTTTCTTTTATCGCTCTGTATTTATACTCTCCCTCTCGATGTGCACAGACTTCCTGGATCGTAGTCCGTTTCTGCCGACAGCATGAAATATAAGATGGAAAACTCGCCGCGAACAGGACTGTGAGATAAAAGAGTAAACACATAACTCACATGAAGTCATCAACCTGTACGAAGAGAGCCCACACCGCAGTCCACGTTTGATAAATGGGCTCGTTCTGACAGTCTCAACAATGAGAGTCTGAGGCTCACCACAAATTTGTTTTTGTTTAAATTATAAGTCTCCAGGGCCTTGATTATTTTACAGTATTTTCCGAGAAGGTTGTGCTCAGTGGAGATGCACTAAACCACAGACAGGTGACTCGTAGCGTTTGTTTTGACGTGCCAGATGGAGCAGAAGGGAGAGGTTATTGGACTAGAGCTTTTTGAAAGATGTTCTGTCGATGAAACAGCGTTTTTCTTACTCTGGAACAGTTTTACCTTGAGCGTGCAAAACCCACAAAAACTGCAGTGTGCAGAAGCAAAAGCCAAACCAAGCTCTGTCTTGTCTACAAACAATATCGTCCAATTAATATTAAATAATAATGAATTAAAACACAGTTTAAATGGAAACTACAGCAGAATATATGAATATTTAATCACAAATACTGAACCTGGAGCTTCACTGCCTAAAATCTGAATATATTAAATAAAAGAAAATGAATAACCCATAAAAAAACCACCTGTACCACGAGCAGCTCCTTCAGACAGGAGATGATCAAACATGTTCACCCTGAATATTTTGGAAAAAAAAAAAAAAAACACTCTGCTGCTTTTTAACTTTGAATAAAGTCCCACTTTCTGTCAGGGTAGATAAACACATCCAAAAGCCCCTGGTCTGTTTTCACCCTGACTAACACAAAGAGTCTGGCCACCGGGGTTTTCTCTCTTTAACGGCCAAGTACGTCAGATTCTCAGCTGCTTCTCGAACACTGTGAAATTAGCGTTAGCCTGTTTCTGCATCTAATCCTCTAATGAAGCTACTGGACGTCTCTGGTTCACTAGATATGTTTCTATTAATGACCTGTGGTTTTCCTGGATGCGTTCACCAGTGTGAGGGATTTAGCTGCACCTAGTGGCGAGTTGGGAGATTGCAATTGCAAACCGAATACCCCTCCCACCTTCATCCAAACATGCACAGCACAGAAAAACACACGATAAAGAATTTTTAAAATGACATTTATCGTATGAACTTCACTTACATCGACAATATAAATTATATCTGTGCTACCGTAAACAATTACCCACGTATACATGTTCAATTAACACCGATACCTGATACCTGAACCTCCCAGTATAAACCCCGTGCACGGTTTTGTTTTGTTACACGTGAGTCATGTAACGTGTGTTGAGTCAGCACTGAGGTTAGAGTCCTGTTGAAACAATAAAAGCGATTGTGGTTTGAGATATGATGATATCCCGGAGGCCAGTTACTGTGTTTACAGGAGTTCTGCTGAGCCAAGCGTTCAGGACTGTGTTGATTTCTATGCTTTATCGCAGATCACATTTTTTCACGATGCTGTAAGAGACACTGGTCAACACTAATGACCGTGAAGTTGTTTTTGTGTCATTGTTCTGACACATGATTTATTAATGTAATAAATGTAAAAGTTTTCAGATGTTTCTAGTTTCAGAAGTTGCAAATAATATGTAGTGCATAAGTTAATGCACAAATCCAGTTCTAATTATAGCTATGATTTAATGCATCATTGCGTTTTAGATTTTATGACGTACTCACACAGGAATTAGTTATTGATACTGGTATTTGCTCATGTGAAACGAAACTTAAAACACAGAGACTCAAAGAAACAGACTGAGGCTGCAACACCACAGCGCCCCGCCCCTGGCCTAGTTTCATGCCGTTTGTGTCTTCAGGAGCTACATGCGTATTGTGAAAAGGATCAAGGGTGAGAGAGAGAGAGAGAGAGAGACATTAAGAGACATGTGAGAAAGAGAGAGAGTTCATGCAGAGGTCTGCTGTGTAGAATCTGTGTCGTTGATGCAGAGCAGCCATTGAGAACAATGCAGAAGGAAACACAAACACACATAGGAAGGTAAAAACAGATGCAAAGTGAGGACTGATAATAATTGTTTACGAACACTTTCGTCCTGTTTGCGTTCTTGGATTTTAACGTGTGAAAGAGAGGAAGACAATCAAGCTAATGAGCCAGAGTGCATGAGCTCGGCGACTGAAAAACCAATAAAAGGCCGATATCAGTCCCTTGTTTCTCATGAGGGCGAATTAAACTGCTTCCTCAACTGCACACAACATTTTGTCTGGCAGGAAACTCCCACACCAAACAGGTCAGCTATCAGAGACTGGCATCGAGTCCTCCACTGGTGCGTTACCTGTAATAAAAAAAAAAACTTCCCTCGCCACTTTTCAACGATTAAAACGTTAACGAGCGACTTCTGTTTGGTCGCTAAGTGGATAAATCGCAGACAGATGCAAACAGCGACTGGCTCTGCCTCAGAGTTCGATATGCAAGTTCAAGAAATGATTCCATTTAACTTTTTAGGCATTTAATGAATTGTGTTTTTTATATTTTAAAGGAGACACATGATGCTTTTTTTTGTTTTTCTTTCTTCTCCTGTGTAACATTGTTAAAGTTATTGATTCTGCAAATCATATTATTCATTATTATTATTTTCTATTTCCAATTTCTCAAATTAAACTTCCAATCATTTAGAGTTAAATGTTTTGGAGTTTTGTACGTTGAAAGGTTCTGGGAAACGTTTCAGTATTTTCTGTCACTTTAACGACATAATTAATTGATTCATGCAAAAATAACTGAGAGCTTAAAAGATGATGAAGATAATGAGTTCCAGTCCTACTTTAGAGTCTCTGGATTAATACTGACGTTCGGCTTTAAGGACAGAGGAGACAGTGCTTCCTGAATTTTAAAAGACAAGAGACTTTATTAGTGCAGACAAGTGCACAGAGAATTACCTGAGGTCAAATTTTCCATGGAGCTTACGTTGTCATGCATCAATTACAGCATCTGGCTCGGGGGGAGATTTCAGAAAGGAAAGAGATTGTGAAAAAAGCAAAGCGAGTCACTGGAGGAGTTGACAGATTGTTGACATAGAGGTACTCGCTCGAACTCGAGCCAAATCTGCAAAGAACCCTTCCAACTGTAAGATTCAAATCTGTGATGATATCAGCGTGGAGCTGGTGCCCGTTTCCGAGAACGCTGGATATCTCTGTTGTGAGGCCTCAGCAGCAAAGCTAATAATAAAAGAAACGTTGTTTACATCCCCCGTCCTTCAAATCTACACCCTGATCTGTCTTTAAACAGCGTCTGAGTGTCTTATCACTCATCGATCCGGCTTTAACAGGTTAAATTAGCCATTAGCAACAAAAACCGATATTCGGACTCTGGGTTTTACCGCAGTGCACTTCCTGGAAATCACATCTACACACTGGACAACACACACACACATATAGCGAGGAATGAGCAGCCTCTTAGACCAGATTAGGGCTGATAAGAGTTTGTTGTCATAGCTCAAAGAACTACACACTACTGCCACACACACACACGCATGCACACACACACACACACACAGCCAGTCTAGGCCTGTTGAGGTCGAGCAGCATATTAAAGTATTGGGTTGCAGCTACTGCTAATCTGCAGGAGAAACACTCCTTCATGTGCGTACTTGTCCCTCGAACCCTCTCCATCTTTCCCTCTGTCAGTCAGTCAGTCCGGTTCGACTCCACTCTTCTTCTGTTTTCCCAACTCCCCCTGCCCCCCCCTCCGTCATTCGTCTCTTGTTTCCCGTAATTGTCCGTCATCTCTCCCTCCCCGGTTTTTTTCTCCTGCATCACATACTTCTGATTTTTGGCTCTGCAGTCTCATTAACTCTCTCTTTACGTCTGACCCCGTCAAATATGTCGGCAAATCTGGGCTCTCTTACAACTCAAATACACATATTATCGTGGTCCCCAGAGGATTTATCCCAGAGACTGTAACACCACCACGAGGATCGCACTAATTTGATTGAAATGTTTTGACAACTTATGGATGGATTACATTCTACATGGATATTCATGGTCCCCAGAGGATGCATCCTGGGGAATTATGCTGCAGCACCACAATATACGTTTTTTGAGTTCAGTGATTTGTATGGATTACAATTTATAGAGATATTCATGGTCCCCAAAGGGTGTATTCTAGAGACTATCTGTAGCAGCACCACAAGTTTCACACTGATATGTAAAATGTTTTGACAACTTTAGCATGGATTACAATTCCTACAGATATGCATGGTCCCTAAAGGACGTATCGTGGAGCCTTATCCTGCAGCTCCACCAGGAGCTTCTCACTCTCGTGGTTTCGAGTGACGTGTTTCGACAGCTCTTGGATGGATTGTCATTGCCACTAAACCTCTAATCAAACCCTGGCTTAATTATTAATCTTTGACCCGGCTTTAAGAGGCAGAATTGGCCATTAGCCACACAAACACAGTTTTCTCGTCTCCGGCTTTTGTGCACACGTTTGCTTTGGTTTTACTGCAACACCTGACCCTGAAAACACCTCACGCCTGAAAACACCTCACTTGGAGTTGATAAGAGTTTTATGAGACGTAGGTTGGATGAGAGTGTGTCGGCTCTCCTGGACGCTGGGTTACTATATTAGACCTCTTCCACCGGGCTTTGCTGCACAGTGTGGAATAACAGTACAGGTGTAACAGTATCGGCTACACCTTGCTGAGAACACAGCCGGGAAGTTGTTTTGTTTTAGAGCTCGACTCATTCCAGGGACTGAAACTTGGGTTTTCCCAGCGTCTGACGCTTTCTTTTTATAATCTCCTTCAAGTTTCCCGTAAAGTAAAAGTAAAATGCAAACTTGCTGGAGTGCACATCTACTGTGTTGTTGGTCTTTTGGGGAGTGGCCACAGCTGAAACCTGAGGCTCGTAGACGTTCATAAGAGCTGCAGGAGAAGGAATGTCTCAAAGATTTACTTGCATCATTTCATCTTATTCTCGCTGCTCTCTGCACTTGTACAGTAATCTCTCTTTTTCTCTTCTGTACACATTCTTTTTTTTTTAGGTCTTTTTGGCCAGACACACTATGACATGAAGACATCGGGCTATTTCCGTCTCTGCTTGTTGCTCTAAGAAGGGTGAAGGGCTCTATTTGTTGATGTTATTGCAGCTGGAAAGTGTTTTTTAGACTTGTGGTGTCCAGACTGCTGTGAAGTCCACAGAGAGACACACACAGCATTAAAAGGTGCCCTGGTATCAGTTTAGCCCACGTTCACACACACAAGGTCAAGCTGGCAGTGAACTTCCGCGCTGGGGTGACATCGGTGGCTACAAGCTGATTTACTGGACACAAAAGCTTCACCCTTGAGGACAAGAGGGTTGTCTTTATGGTAAACCAGCATGTGACCTCATTAAGGGGCAAAGCCACAAACACAGACATAACTAACTTCCTATTGGAAGAGACAAAGCCCAGAAGCCTTTGCTCTACATGGAGCAGGAGGATATGATTAACTTTCTGTCAAGGTGAAACTTACGGTATTTATTGCTTTAAAAAAGTAATCGCAGCGCTTCGCTGAGCACATTTGCTTTATGACAAGTTTAGAGGTCAGGATCAGTTTTCCATCATGGAACGGGTTGAGCTCAGGGTTTTTGTTCCTGCAGGAACATGCTGGGCGCCACTGGGTTGTAGGGCCAACTTTGGCTGAGGGCGGGTCACGCACTAACCAGAAGGTCAGAGGTTCCTCCAGGTCACACGCTGGAGGGTCCTCCACCCAGAACCCTAAATTGTCTGTAATTGGCCGTTCTGTCCAAGTGTCAATCACCCGCGACATCACTCATTGGTTTGTGAGTCGTGGAAGCAGAGGAGCGAGGGGGTGAGCCTGAGTGAGCACTTGAGGACACTGCATGCCCACGTAAACCTGCGGCCTGCACTCGCTGGACGGTATTAGCACTTTGGAGTCTACACGTGCATTTTTATAAACAGTCTGATTCCATCAGAGTGAATAACGTGAGAAGGAAAAGCAAACCACGCAGCAAACTAATGACAGGAAGGTATGTTACAGCAAATGCAGCTCGATTAGAAGGATTAACTGGGTCAGAGAGGGCAACATTTCCATGATTAATACAGACGCATGTGTTTATGTTATCAGGGGTCATCTAGGTGCCCCAGGGCCGGCATGCCACGAGGTCCTGCCTGTGACCTCTCCAGTGATTCACTCTTGAAGGAGGAATCCTTAAATAATAGGTCAGTGCAATAACAGGGCTTATTTTGAATCAGCAGTGAGCGAAGAGCGCTTGGAAAGCATCTTTTCAGGAATCTGCGATACCACGACCTCGATGCGAGGAGCGGAGGAGTCGACTTATCGTACATGGTGTTGTTTACATTTGGGACCGAGACGTCTGACTCACTTGAGAGAACATGCGTGTCCCGACTGTTAAGGAAACACATTTTAACCATCTGGACGAGCCCAGAGGCCACGGCAGACTGGAATGAAGATAGGTTCACTAAATCTCCTATCCCTTTGTTGGAGCCTAGCACTGCACAGTACTCGCTGCAGCCAGTAAAAATATCTTCAAAGACAAAGTTATGGGTCTAACTCCTTAAAACACGGCTTGTCTTCATATTAACTGGACGATGGAGGTTTTAAACTTTGACAAAGGCACATAAATGGGTTGGGTTGTGGGAATAATTGACTTCTGTGGCAAAGAGGGGGACTTTTTAATCCAGATCCTAAGTCATTAGTGTTGCGAAATCTGAAAACATGCGAGGACATAATCCAACAACAGACTCATAAACTTAACACGACTCCCGGGCCGACCTATAAAAACACTGGCACGTGAAACGGTTCTAAGAAAGAGGAAATGAAAAGGTAAAGACGAGGTTCAGCTTTGCAGCGTTCATTAATTCCACTGTTTCCAACGGTAACGCTTTGTATTTGTGTTTTCTTTTCATTTATCATGAAAACTTTGGTTAAACTTTAACATATCAAGCTTCAATTCCAGTTCCTTGTCATGAAGGTTCGATGACGACGTGTTAGGAGTAATATCATTTAGTATCTCAGGTGTGTTTCTAAGTCACAACTTGTTCCCCTCTCTTTGTCTCTTCTTTGTTAACCTCCCTCCAGGAGACGTTTTTACAGCAATTTGTTCCCGTCCTCCATTAACGCCAGCCTCCGTGCAGCGATAAACACAAGGACCCAATTCAGCAGCAACAGTTTCATTGTGCCGAGCTGAGTGGTTTCACATTTTCCTGGAAGTACGTTCTCAGAAATATGTCGCCTGGCTACCTTTTAATTTAGTGTCTTTGCCGTTAGCTTTGAGACCTTTTGCCCCACGTGCATTAGGATCTAACTAGGGTACGTTCAGCGAGCTCTAAATACAAACCAGATGCAAACAGTGAGTAAGAAAACACTGTAAATGTAGTTCGACCCTACATGTCAGTGGAGTCGTGTCGAGTCTTAAACACACAGCTGCTCAGAAGTCTCTCAGGGTCCCGTGGAAAGCTTCCACTGCTGCGTGGAACATTTGTTTTATGCATGCAGCCTCTACAGCTGATTTCACTCTGTAGTCATCCATTACTTTCCCATGTGAGCTCTTAGGCATTATAGACGGCAGCCTGGCTGAAACTGAAAACATGCTGCTCCTGAGTCACAGTGACACGAGGCCTGGACGCTCACAGTGGATCCATGCATCTGAAAAAAAATCCCCCTTTTTTTTAATTTTTGGTTCAAATGCAGCCACATGCAGGCAGAGAGTCTGTTGGCAATTTTCTCTCTTTTATTTAAGTGTGTGTGGTTGTGCGCGGGGGTAATTTTCTGATCGCGAGACTCGAGGAACGCGAGGCCGACGGAGGCACGCTACGTCAACTGAGAGACGAGCCGGGGCCGGGCTCTAGACTTGTAGTTATAGAGCTGTTGGTTCCCCCCGTAGAGAATATAGGATACACTCTAAGTGGTGGAGGGGCCCCTGCTCACGCTCACACACACACATGCAGCAAAACCCCAGAGCGATCACGTCCAATTTGTACGTTGAATTGAGTGTTCGGCGCTCGAGAAGCAGGCTCGATGCCAAGAATAACACCGCAGTCGTAGCTGGATGACGTTTAAAAACAGTGGTGGAATTAATCATTCAGGATTTTGGTAGCAGTTCAAAAAATTAATCTGAGGGATTTATACCGCTGGGGGCTCGGTGCCTTGCTTCAGGGCACTTAAGGCAAACTACATCACTGATAACGGGTGATTAAACCTGCACAATGTTTGGTTACAAAGGGAAAGAAAGGAAATGTAAATAAATAGAATAAAAATGTGAAAAATGTCTGTATGTGGCTCGTGTATCTGGAGAACTGTTTATCTTTTCTACTTCACACTTGACATGTGAGTTGTGAAAAGCCGGAGGAAGCGCAGTGTCGAATTTAGTGCGATTTGGTCACGTGATACATTCAATATATTAATAAACAGGCGACGCACAGGTTCTGTGCACTGAGCTCCACTGAACTTTGAATGAACAGGTGAGCAGATCTTTCTGGGTTCAGCGGCAGGTCACTTTTACAGATTTACAAGAAAATCTACAACCAGCGTCACCAGAAACCAAACAAACTGCCCAGTCCAAGTGAAAACAGAGAGAGAGAGAGAGAGAGATTTGTGAATGCGGAGTGGTTAAGAGACAAAGGTTAAGGGAGAGTGGAGAAACAGATACGGGTTCAAAGACATATACGGAGGTATATGAGGAGCAAAAGGCAACTGATGCTTGATTTACAAAGTGAGGAAGACAAAAACAAGGAGCGAGAGCACGAGCATGACAGTGTGTGAGAGTAGGTGAGTTACTGAGTGTGTGAGAAAATGCATCTGTGTGTGTGTGTGTGTGTGTGTGTGTACAGTATGTAGAGTATTTCCGCGGCCGCGCCGTGTCTACATCTGGCCGGCATTTAAGAGGCCACTCGCTGGGAGCGAGGGATGACACAGAGGAGCGGGGGAAATGAAACAGAGACAGGACGGAGCTGTGACGCGGGAAAAGATCTGAGGTTCACAAAGGGCTGTGGCCTCGAACCGACTCGATCTTGCTCGTCGGTTAATTCAGGTCGATGCTTCGAGTCGTCAGGTTTACGTTTGAGTTGCATGAACCTGGTACTGCGCTGTAGTACTCTGAGACTGTACACTGTGATGTTAATTATTATGTTGTTGGGTTTGTTTCTTCACATTTTGGTGACCTCTGCGTTTTTTCACATTTTCTCTTAGGTGACAGAGAACATCATCTCCAAACAAACCTTCATAGGTGAGCATCACACACACACACACACACACACACAGAGAGACAATGACACAAATCCATCTGAATCATCGTCTCTGACTTTCTGACTCTTCTCTCTCCCTCAGAGGCGAGAACCATGCCTCGCTCTTTCAACAACTCGGGGTCAAAGTTCATGACCTCGGTGGCCCAGAGGCCGTCGGCCCACTTGACCCTCAGAGAAACCAGCCCTCCAGGTGAGATGTGTGTGTGTGTGTCAGTAAATCAAAATTTAAAAAAAACTGCTTCCATCATTGACTGTAGATAAAGATGGACGACGCTTGTACAAACATGGAGCTAAAATAAACCGAGTCAGTCTCAGCTGTCAATCATGACCTGTCTTTGAGGATCCACGTCCCATCTACTAACACGGAGGAGCATCCCTGATTAAATTCTCAGGTTATGTTTTTGGGGTTTTGTTTTCACGTAAACTACAGAACTGATTTCTGTGAAATGGTGTGGAGGGGTGGGGCCTGAGCAGAAGGAGACTCCTTCACGTGGCGAGACGAGCCACCAAGACATTCAAACACTGGGACAGGAAAAAACGTACGCAACGTCTCGGCGTGGACAACAGACACAGCCGCTGCCCGGGGTGACTCGCAAGGAGGAAGAAATCCCTTAAAAATATTCTTTAAATTGCCTCAGTTATCTTTTTATCTTTGTCTAACCCTTTAATATGAACTCAGGATCTCTGAGATCTCCTCAATCATCCCTCACTGTGGAATATCAGGGAACAGGCCGCCGGAATACAACTTAAATTAAGTGAGGAAATCCCTTAATAATTATTGTAAGGGCGGGCTGAGGCTCGTAAGCAACATTAGAACTTCAACTCTCCGTGTCAAGGATCAAATTCCGTTGTTTTCTCTCCATTACGGTCACTTATCCCTCGTAAATTCCACCTTAATCTTAAATAGAAGTTGTTTTGTTTTACAGTAAAGGATTTGGCGTCTTTGTGCCTCGGCCTGATTGTTTGCTGCTATAAATTCCACCTCTTGTGTGCTGGAGGCGTTTCTCTACAGGAAAAGCTTTCATGAAGTAGATATGGGCTGAATCAGTGGAGCAGACTTTTATTGGGCCGGCATCAGAGATAAGAATAATTGAGGGCATGTGTGTTGTAAAGAGCTGTAAAGCTCTGGATTGTGTTTTTCATGCGTGTGTGTCTGTGTTTGTGTGTGTGCGTTATCCAGACCGTATAATTTCATTTGAGAGCTGGCATGCAGGCGACAAGGTGCTGAGAATCTGGCAAAGGCCGCCTGATGTTATTCCCATTTAATTGACAAAGGGCAAGCAGTGTGTGTGTGTGTGTGTGTGTGTGTGTGTGTGTGTGTGTGTGTGTGTGTGTGTGTGTGTGTGTGTGTGTGTGTGTGTGTGTGTGAGGTTCACACATTCAGCCTGGTTTTCTCAGAAGGAAGTAACAGCGAGAGGAAATTTAAGGGTGGAACCTTTTGATGTTTTTTTTTCTATTGACTCATCAACACACTTATGTAAAGCAAACAATAGCATGTCGTGCACACACACACACACACACACACACACGCACACGCACACGCACACACACAATTAATAAATAAACGCTATAATTCAAGTGATTACTGCAGCGACTGAAGTTCATGTTTGTTTTTTTAATCATGCAACTTTTACATTGTGTGGTTGCACCTGTGTTTGATTTGCAATCGTTTGTTCCTACACAAACACACACACACACACGAGTGATGAGACAGACACACAACACAGACACTAACGTTACCAGTTATCAAACTGTTATCAACTGACAAAACCATACAAGTCAATAATTAGGATTAGTTTTTGCCGATTTATAGAAGACGCTCGAAACCGTCTCCGAGCTCTTGATGTAACCACGACACTGAGGTAAATTACAGTTAATGCTGTCGGAGGAAAACCCGACTCGGTTTGTGGAGGAGAAAATACATGATATCCTTTATCTGCAGAAATATAACACACTCCCACCCCTGACAACAGTTTATTTTCCACATGGTATAAAAAAAAAAACCCGCTGTCATGCCGAAGACATCGAATAAAGACGTAGCTTGAGAGGTTATGACCGACATGTGCAAACATAACGGCCACATATTTCCCCTCCTCACTTTTTCCCCGTGTAAAACTTTGTGTTTCTCACGAGGACGAAACACCCGTTGTAATCAAATGCTTGTCACATTTACGGTGAACGGTTACGACGAGGATCAGGACTTTTCATACGTCCCTCAGTGTTTTTTAAAGACGCTGCTGGACTTTTATTAAAATTCGGGGAATGATGCGTTTCATTGCTGACTTCTGGCAGTTTTAAAACCACTCGCGGGTCACATACTGAATTTTATGGCTGGAGATGTTGTCTGCAGTATAATTTTATTTAAAAGGCTTTATATCCGAGCATCTGTTTACTTTTTATAGGAGTTTTATGAACAGTGTGAATATATTTTTGTTTGCCAGATTTACAAAAAAGTTCAGAGAGAAGAACGAACCATGCGTCCCGTTCTTGTGAACACGATAACTCAAGAACGCCTTGAAGAAATCTCCTCACATTTGGTAGAGATGTTCACTTGGACTAACAGATGGTCTCATTAGATTTCAGTGGACAAAGGTGAAAGGTCACGTTGATCTGCAGTGGGTGGTTATTCTTGTTTTGGTTTGATTCTTCCCTCGTCTCTTTCTCTGATCGACTCATCAATGTTTGTTTTTTTCCTCCCCACCAACAGTGGGGTCCTCTCCCTACCTGGGTCTCCACCAGTCTTGTCGCCACGTCGTCCGCTCGTGGGCGAATCAGAGCTTCGGAGCTCACCTGCACAACATGACCCTGTCCAATGGGAAGCTGCGAGTGCCTCAGGATGGGCGGTACTACCTGTACTCACAGGTGATCATAGCAGAGATGCACTAATGTTAGAGGAGCTGACAGATTTCATTTGAAAAGGTTGTGACCCAGAGAGAAGGGATTGAGTAGAGCCATGAACATCGCTTTAATAATCCAAGTTATTATTATTATTTCTATGACAAACACCCAGATCAACTCCAGACGATAACGCGAATGTTTTGAAGTTAACCATTTGTGTTTCTGCCTCCCATCTCCAGGTGTATTTCCGTTACCCCTCCCCAGCAGCCAATGACGGAGACCAGCGCAGCGTGAGCCACCAGCTGGTGCAGTGTGTCTACAAGAAAACCTCCTACCCGAGCCCCATACAGGTAGATCGCCACTCTCGACCCAAAACTATCGCGAGAAAACTTTAAGAACCGTTCTTACCTTCATTTCCTCTCGTTCTGCAGCTGCTGAAGGGGGTAGGAACCAAATGCTGGGCTCCGGACGCCGAGTACGCCCTGCACTCCGTCTACCAGGGAGGACTGTTCGAGCTGAGGGCCGGCGACGAGCTCTTCGTCTCCGTCTCGTCCCCCACCATGGTCAACGCCGACGATTCCTCCAGCTACTTCGGCGCCTTCCGCCTGGACCTCTGAGAGGAAGGGAGAGGAGAGAAAAAACAGAAGAGATGATGGATGGATAAACGTGTGGGCTTGAGACAATGTGCTAGAGGCCTTTTGAAAATCCGCTGATTGGAAATAAAGACACAAGTGTGGGATGTGGGCCGGGATCTTGGATCTACGATGTTTGCATCAACAGATTCAATGAAGGATGGAAGGATTAATGTTTGACGAAGAGGAGGAGGAGGGGGGGGGGTGATAGAAAAAAAAGAAAATAATTTGTCTTCCTAACTCTCTGTGAAGAGAGACCCAACAATCAAGAGAGCGAGAAACACCGAGATACAGGTGCAACCACGTGAAAACAAATAAGGATTTTGATTTATTGATATTTGAGGAGGACAAACATCCAATTTCCCAATTTGTTGAGAATCGCCCCAAAACACTTCAACCACCCCCCCTTCCCCCTTCCCCCTCCCCCCCCCCCCGGCTGCCTGTATCGCAAATTAACACACGAACCCCGATGTCTCTCGCTCATCAACAGCCTTTTTCATGGAAAGCAATCGAACCCTAACATTTGGATTGCAGGCCGAAGAATGTACACAAACTAAAAACTCGATCCCGTCGCATTCCGAGATGTGAGGAAAGACTGTGGCAGAAGAAAATCACACGATCAAACCAAAAATCAAAAAAACGTGGAGTGTAACTTTTTTTAAGCGTGCCGTGAGAGGACTGTACATACGCGTGACTGAGAACGAGGTGCAGACAACGAACTGCGGTGATTCAAAGTGACTCTCGTGTGCCTTGAACGGGACTTAACAGAAACTACTGGGGGAGTTTTTACGGAGGATTATCGACACGCAACACGAGGAGTGTGGATTCTAAGGATGAGGGGACGTCACGCTGCCTCTTTGAACTGTGAGAGGCAGCGAGGAGAGTTTCTGAGTCTGCAAGGGAAGCAGAAAAGAAAACAAGGAGGAGGAAGAGAGGGAATGAGCCTGGCAGAGGAAGATGAGAGCAAAAGAGAGAGAGAGAGAGAGAGAGTGGTATGCAGCCTGACCAGTCTGTGTTGTTGCAGTTGTCTCTCTTTCACTTTGCCTCGTGCTATTTTCTCCTCCTCCTCTTCTTTTTTTTTTTTTTTCGCAGAAAGAATTTTCAAATCAATGTCGTCTTTCCTGTCGAACCTGCGAAGCTGCACTCTCACGTGTCAACGAGGTGACATAAACATTCAAATGAGTTTGACGGACAAACTCTGACAGTGGATGATGGTTGATTTGTTTTAAAAGACGGTGTTTCATCATTGAAAATGTGTGTGAAGTTTTCAGACACTAAAACAACAAACGTCTTCCAAAGTGCAGATTTTCAGGAACTCTGGTTTCTGCAGACCTGTGTGCACATGTCAGGATTAATGAGCGTGCACCAGTAACAGCAACGGCAAGAATGGTGACCTTTGTGCTAAGCTAGCTTTCTTCTGGCCATATAGCTTCATTTAAAGTAAATAAATTTATGACCGCAGTATCAATCCTGTGAAGAACATTTCTCCAAATGCCTTAAATGCTCAACCACCAGCTCGTTATAAAGTGCCTCTCACACGTGCTTTAACGTTAAAACCACTGTAAACTTCATAAGTTTGTAAAACTCGTGGTCGGGTCGTATCTTCAGAAACAGCTGCACCTGCAACATGTCTGCCGCTCACCTGGAAGCACTACAAGGCCCGAACACGCCCATGTGCTGCAAACATGGAACATTAAGTCCATCGGCAACAAGATAACGCAGACGAGACACGGAACAGATTTAGTACGAAGATGCACATGAAGAAAGATTTGAAGGGGGAAGTTTATCTGCAGACATAAACCACACCAGCACGGACTCAGCCCCTACACGCCCTTTTTCTTCCCTTCCTCTGGCACGCACACGTGAGCGCACATGTATGCACGTTCAGCAGATAACACGCATCATATCACACCACGTCCAGGGTACATCATACATCAGCCGGTGTCATATCCTGTGCAGGGAGACAAATAAACCCCCTGTGCCATATGATAGTGTTCAGTGATCCCGTGGAGGCGTGCAGGGAGTGTGTGTGTGTGATTGTGTGATTGTGTGAGTGTGTGTGTGTGTGTGTGTGTTTGCTCAAAGGGCTCGGTTCACACGAACACCTCAGAAATCGAGGTCAGACTGATCCACGCACACCTTTCTTTGTTTGTGTTCGAAACCTTCAGTTTTGAAAGAGCAGCTGGTTAATTGGTTTTTAATCGGGCGACATCCAGGCTCAGCCGCTCCTCCTGCAGCTGCGGTTCACTTTTACCTGCGTCCGCTCACGTTGCACGGTTTGTTGTGGAAGTTGTGAAAACACGCACCGTTTGTTTTTTGTGCTCAAAGAACAAAATTGAAGACAAATTTCATTTTTGTATTTGATTGCTGTCTTAGCTGCTTTTTATTTGTGTAAGTCGCTGGGTGGCGTGCACCTGGTCATGTTTCTGTTGGGCCTCCTTTCAAGCCCGTTCGACGCTGCGTCACTCACACCGAGCTCCCCGTGAACCCCCCCTCTTCCCCCCCGAGTCTTAATCTCTTCATTTTCCAGACCAACGCTCGTACGGGCCTTTTTCTTTTCCTTTGCACTCCAACCAAAACAGGTCCAGCAAACATGACAAAGCAGCATAAATCCCTGGACCAGCGGGAAAACTCTGCGATGAATGTGCATGAGCAGAGTTTGGACCGGACAGTTTTGTAGCTGTGAATATGTGTAGCACATTGTTGCAAAGAAAATAAACAAATATCTGAACCTTTCTCGTGTATGTGTGTGTGTGTGTGTGGTGTCGTACAGGAAGCAGCTATAGACTAAAGGGAAGCCTCATCGTCTTAACTGACCCCCGCTGGCTGTCCGCAAGTAATACAACTGGTTTTTATTTTAAATGAAGTGTTTTTACGTTTTCTTCTACTCATCATTTCACCTCCAGCTTCAGTTCTCACTTTGCTGAAGCTGAAGAATTAGAAGCACGACACAGTTTCCGCTCTGCAGCTGACTCGTGACCTTCGACCTCTCTGTCGGAGTCGGCACAGGAGCCAAGTGAACACCTCCAGGGATCCGTCACGTTACTGCCTGACAGTTGGCAGCGGTTCTGTCGGGATTGAAAGTCTCTGCGTAGGAAGCGAAACCCCTGCAGGTTGGTTAATTAATTGGTTTCTGGCGTCTCAGTGGTTTCTATTTGCAGTAGCGTGCTGCGTGGGCTCGTCTCTCGTCGCCGCCGCGCTTCTTTTCTCAGTTTGAGGATAAATAAACAAGCCGTCCTTTGTTTTATGCTCAAAAAAATAATGGAAACCATGCGCCCGCCCGCACAGTGTGGGGCCCTGTCACCCCAAATTAACTTTGCATTTGATAACGGCTAAATTTAATTTTCTGTGTTTTCAGAAATCAAAAGAGCCAACGCCATCCTCTGACTGCAGAGTGAGTGTGTTTGTCACAGCTCGGGGCTCGATGTGAAGCAGCATGAAGGATTAAAGGAAAACAAATGTTTACGAGTTTGAATTTAATTCCTAAAGACAGTTTCGAGATCTAACGTATTAACACACAGGCTGCAAACAGTTTCCAGGGATGAGAATGTGTAAACACTGTATTTTAGTTGAATGTTCTCGGCTGCAAACTTCAATCACCTGTGTAACTCTTTTCCTCTAGTTGAAAACCAAACTACAGAGAAACCTACCCCCCGAAGAAGTGATGGGAAGAAACCATAACTGTACGAATTCACTGGTTCTGTCTGTTTCCTCTCTGGTGGGTCGTGATGGAGGAGGAGGAGGAAACATGGCAGGTGTCAAAGTTCAACAACCCGACAGCGTGTGATCGCCACTCGCTGCGGTCCAACTCCAAAATCAGCTGCATGTCTCCGAAATCTGTTCAGAACTTTCCCAGCTTTATTGACTGCAAAGGATTTTATGCAGAATTTACACCTCAGTAGCTTTTGTTTCCTGGAGAATTCAGGCTTTACTCAGATGTATTCACCTTCAAATTAAAGCTGAGTCTTATTCACAATCACAGATTTATTCCAAACAGAAATTGAATCAGTCTTTTCTAAATGCGGCCAGAAAGAAAATTCTATTTCACTAACCACCGAGCCACCGTGCAGCCCCGAGGAAACGTCCCAGGATTAAATTAGATTTTCATTTATGCGAAAGCTGATCTGAAACAGGCTGTTTTATGTATCTGAGTTTATATATGTGCTCATACACAGTCTGGAACCAGCTCGGGATCCAACGCAAAGTCACTTTAATCCGTTTTTACTGTCAAACTGGAAAACACCACAGTCCAGATTGTTGAACTTGGCAGATCACTTGGTATAACTGAATAATTCTGTGTGGAGGATATACCATTCTCTCTGTAATTATATCCTGTGTGATTGTGTTGCATGTGGTTTTTGCGCAAAAACACACAAAAGCAGCTTTGGACAAAATCTGTCCTTGAACGCCAGATCCGTCTCTACAGATCGTGCAGTTCCATTAGAAATTGCCAGACCACAAATCGGCGGCGCTGCATCGATCATTTGTTCTCCATTAGACCTGGAGAGAGATATTGAGCAGGCACTTTGAAAAGCTGTGGGACAGAGGCCTCGCATAAATCCGCACCGGGACGGATTTCCAGCTCCGCTCCGCTCCCGAGCTCCGGTCCAAGATCCACGCATACGCTTTGAAAGTAATGAGGCGTCCCGAGCAAAATTATATATCTCAGCACAAGACCTCGTTCCAGGGTCGACTGACCGGACGTCCAAAAGCAACCGCGTCTCTGGCGCTGCACGACGTGGAAAAACACCACAAAGCAGCCACTGTTAAAGCAACACTACACAACTGTTACTGAGCAACGGCGCCCCCTTCAGCCGCACGTGGGGGGGATTCATTCTGTCGGGCCCGAGCGTCCGAGCGATGACGTGGATTTCGAGTAGAGAAAAACCAAAACGTGGAGCTCTGACTGTGTCGTCCCACTCAGTGAACGGAAACTGATAATACCCATGATCCTCTTCTGCTTCCTGAACCTGAAGAGCTGCTGCTGAAACTAAATCCACCAAACTCTTCATCTTCATATTTTAAAAGTTTCCTGCTGAACACTGCAGATAAACTCTGAGTTTTAATAAATAGATCTATAATAAATAGATTTCATGTCAAAATAAACCTGTATTCTGTCACGTGACCAACAGGGGGCGACTCCACTGGTAGTTTCTACAGAAGTCTATAGAAAATGACTCTTTATAACGTCAGTAAACATTTTCCTCAGGAGTTTGTTTCAGTCTCGGCTTCGTGTTGATTAAGCGAACGTGTTCCTGCTGCTGTTTTTAAAGTTGCTTTAAGAAGCTGCTTAATGAAAAACGTTTGTCCGACCTGGTTCATGTCGTTTGCAGGAATACTGTGATTTTAACTTCAAACTTTTAAACACGCAACTATTCTTAAAACTCAAGATGCTAACAAGAGACCGACTCTAAACCCGAGGCCCCGTGTGGAGCTGTGGGAACCGTTCGCGAAGTTTTATATGTTTTTAAGCAGATTACAGTTTTAATGATGTAACTCTGACCACACACGTTCGCAGGAGTCACGAATTCAACCCCATGTTTTGCTGCTCAAACAATAATTGAGTTTAACCAAACGAGGCTCAGCGAGCTCCTCCAGGTGCAAACGCAACCGAGGAGAATGTTCATGCTTCCACATCAGCTCCAGGAAAACATCTGTGGCTTATAATATTAAATTGAAAGCCATTAAATAGTGAAAGAGGGGTTTTTTTATTTTATGATCTTTCCCCTAGAAGAAGTGTTGTCGGGGCAGCACAGGCTCGGACGGGAGGAATTACCCTGTGACATCACGTTGGTGGCTTCGAGACGAACGTGTCAGCTCATCAGGACCAGATGAGCGAGGTCGCTGCTCGGCCTCCAACGTGTCGGGAGCTGTTTAATCACATTGAGTTCCTGAGTGAAACTCACTAATTGGATGAGAACTGCTATACTTGTGAGGACTCGCTGAAGTGAGGAGAGGAGATTTTGGATTTCATACGAATAGAAGAGAAAAGATTAACTCGTGTGCAGATGTTTTTTTTATAATAAACTTTCTGCTGCAGACGTTCAACACATAGTTTTTCTGATGAATTCATGATTAAGCAGCTGGAGCTCCTTCGATTTAAATTGTGTTTGAATAAAGTGCCGTCGAGTCGTTTCCTTTAGCTCCACGTGAAATCCAGTAGAACTCTTATTCACCGGATCAGATCTGAACACCGACGTGTCATTCGGACGACGGAAGCTCCTCCACGCTCCTCCTCGCACGTTATTTGACAGTCCGTTTTCAAAGCTGACGAAGAAGCAGAGATGTGTTTTCATAACTGAACCCGCCGTGCTTTGGCTTTTTATTTTTCCAAAATATCACAATCGACAGAAAAGTCCTAAAACAACTTGAACAGCTAATCTACTTATATGCAACTGTGATGGAGCACAGATGTGTCTGAGCAGAAGTGTTGGCATTGTAACCACACACACTCACACACACACACACACTCTGCTCTCTGAGGTTTTTAGAATAATAACCAGTGTGTTTTTTTTTTAACTCTCCAGGTCAGCAGGTTAATCAGGAACTGAGCCTCACCTTCGGTTTGTGTTTTACGCCTCATTCATTGAGGATCTGGGGTCGTCGAGTGATGTGCGATAATTGCAGAGGCTGCGTGTGATGTTAACCTCGTGTGGATCCACCGTCTGTCGTTTTGTTGAGTGAAAAATTCCAGCGCGAACTGCGTAATTATTTTTTACATCAAGGTTTCCCGCTGATCCAAACTCAACTCTCACCGACTGTAGCTGTAATTTGGCTCGATGCGTTTGTGCAGTTTCATAAAACTTTTACTTTTCTACCTCTGGTCATCGGCCACATGCGTGATTTGCAACGAAGAGCAAATGAAAATACAACTGAGACTCTTCTCTCTGGGACATTATCAGGGAATTAATGCTCGAGGAGTTTTTCTTTCCATGACTCCAAGTATGTGAAATTCCCTCAAGCTTGTAAACGTGTGAGACTTTGAATGAATTCAATAAAAAGGTTTTAACTGTATTTTGACATAATTGGGTTGATAATTCTTGGGCTTTTTGAAGACACAGTCACTTTGAACTAAAATCTCATCAGTTCGTCCTCGAGTCCGAGGTCTTGATATGTTGCGTTAAGCAGTCCAGAGTCCTCACATCCTCCGAGCCAGAGAGAAAAACCAACCGAGCCGGACGGATTCCAGCCAACGTGACCGAACGCAAATTAAAAGACTTTGACGAATTTGACTTCTTGAGACGTCAGGTCCAGGAGAACGGGACGGACGCACGACCTGAGGACACGACCGCGGCGGTCACCTGCGCAGAAGCGGAACAACTGAGCTTCTCCGTTGTGAAATATAGTTTCCACTTGACGCACACATGATGTAGATAAAAGTGACAGTGAATATATAAATTAACTGCCGGCCCTTGGCCTCGATAACACCTGTTGCCAATACATCAGTTTATACGACGCACCCAGGTGCTGGTGTTCAGAATTTTATTTCAAGTCAAATGGGGCCTTTAAAATGACTGATGGGCATCTAACAGGCTGATGATTCAATGGTCCGCCCGTCGACCACACGTTTCCTCTCGCCGCCTCTCGTCTCCTCCGCTCCATGAAGAATCCAGCGTGGACCCATAGAGACGAGAGACGAGAACCTTGAGCCACTTTTTAGAACTTCACTCGCAGGCCGTGTTCAATTATTGAACAGGGCGACTCATCAAAAGGAAAAAGCAGAAAAAACGCCAGAGCTGCTCGTCGTCTCGCTCTGAGGGACGTCAGCACTCCGGAGGCCGAAGGGTTTCCCACCCCGATCGTCAGGGTTAAGCAGGAACAATTATGTCGGCTTAGTTTGAGGCAAACATCTGAGGTTCGCGCTGAATTTACATTAGCTCTGGTTTGACTTAACGTCTCAGTGATGTTTGAGAGGCCAATCGGCATAAAACCAGATCCGTGCACGCCGCTCAGATCCTCTCAGGACGACGGGCCGAAGTCAAAGCCACATGACAAAGAGAAGACAACTCCGGTAACGTGGAACATGCAGCGACTGTCGAAGGAGGCGACGCCAGAGTGAAGAGGCTGAAGAGGGCGACATGAAGATTCAGCCGTCAGACAGTCGGTGGAATTATCGGCCTCCTCTCTCCGTCTCACAGGTCAGCGTCCAGAGTGTTAGTCTGTTTTTACCATCTAAGTTTTTATTTAAACGTAAAGAAAAAAAAAAAAAAGAAAGAGAAAGGAAACAATCGGAACTCTGAATGTGAGTCTATTTAAAGAGGCGGAGCAGACGAACGTTCAGATAAATGAGGCCACCGCTCATTTCTAACACTTTATCATCTTTCTCTGTGTTTTCACAAGAGTGTTCACAAAAGACCTATTAGTTATTTTAACCTGCTCCGCTAATACAGGACCACCCTTCCTGACACACACACACACACACAACGCTGCCGCACACCCTTCATATCAACAGTGCCTCCGTTCTCCCTGCGTCTCCTGTATTATTACCCAACATGCTCTCTGTTTTCCTTAGAAACAGCCAGGAAATGAGTTTCATAAAGCTGGAAAACACACACACACACACACACACACACACACACAGAAAACCCAAAACATCCTGAAGAGACTAAGTGGGGCCAGACACACACACACACAAACACACACACACTCTTTTGGAAGAACAATACAACAGTTTCAACCCCGCTGCCCCGACTACCGGCCATTGGAAGAGGGAATTTCAGAGCGTGTGGGAGTGGTGCAGTCAGAATACCTCGCAGGGCTCCGAAACAATGCCGTTATTCCTGCAGCGAAGCCACAGACATCATTAGGCCTTTGATAAGGTCTCTTAAAGCCGCCCTCTTTGTCGCAGGAAGCCGAAGGAAACCTCCCCGTGGAGAATGAGAAGCCGTGCGCCTCCAGGACGTCGGCGTTTCACACACGGTGGATGAAGGTTTGTGCTCGAGATGAAAACGTTAAAAACAACTGAGAGGGGACGAGGGCTCGTGGAGGAGGCAGTCGACCCGGGGGTCTCAAACACAGAACTGATTCTCAGGCCGATTAAAATGAGTCTGATGGTTGAGTGAGTGTGAACATGGAGAACGTTTCCTCCCTCGTTCGCTGGACGTCTGTTCTGTGTAACTTTGTCCAGCAGCAAACTTTAAAATATGAAGAATTCTCAACAGAGGATCATGGGTAATATCCATTTTGTTTTTTCCCCTCAACATGAAAACCACGCCATCGCTCGGATGGCGTCGCAAGAGAGTCATTCTGCAGGGGGCGCTGCTGCTCTGTAAACGTTATGTTAAGTTGGACCAATAATTTCCGTGGAGACCAAAACGGAGGCCAAAAAGAAAAGCGACTACGCGTCATCAGCGCTAACGTTGCGTTCGAGGGAGATTTTTGACGGAGATTTGAGCGACGTTTTCTTCAGGAGGAGACTCGTTCAATAATCCTCCGTCGAGAATCAACCGAGGTCCACGTGAATAAAATCTGCAGGCGGCTCTGGAAACACTCAGGAGCGTCCAGACGTCGAATGGGATCAACATGTGGGTTCATGTAAAGTTTCTGTAGCAGGACGTCGGGTGTAAAAATAAACTCTGGGCCACGCTGGGAGAAAATATGGAAAACAAACAAGTTGGAAGAAAAATCAAGTTCGTTTCAAATTCTTGGCAAAATTTTTTGACGGACAGTTATTATATTACAAATGTGGGTTGAGTTCAGAAATGTAAATGGAAGCAGGGAAACGTGGTGAAGACGTTTTTCTTCACATTTAGATGGATTCTGCCCAAAATGAAATGAAGTCCACTGGTTGTTGTTGTAACCGAAAACACACTGTGGTAGTACAAGTACACAGTATACGTGTGTGGTAATTAGTACTGTAGTAAAATTTAATCGCCAACGTGAGAGCGTGGACGGAACACGTCCGCGGCCCCTGAGCCGACGGGGGCCTCTTCTCTAGCGTGTGACGCATTCTCGCTTTTAAAGAGGATCGTGGAAGTTTAATAGAAAATATAAAAAAGTAGGAATGTGTAGAATTCTTGCAAATGTCCAGGATTAAAACTACACGTATGTTAATTTACCCCCCCCCCCCCCCCGGGTCCCTTTTGTCTGGGACCCCCCCCTCAAGTCCCTCGAAGTTCTCCAGCACATACGTGAAGACACGTCCACATTCCAAAGATAAAAATACAGATTTACTGCCGCTGTTGCTGGATCTGATTAAACTCCGCAGATGTTTCTGTTTTCCCATGTTTCTAATGTAACTTTAATATTTTGGTCGAGATTCGATCAGATTTGTTTTCTTATCGTCTGCTGAAATCTTTTAGATGTTCATCGTGTCACAGACCCGAGCAGCCAAACGTCAACACAGATGTTTTACGCATCACACTTTTAACGTGAGCAGGATAGAGTCATCGTTGTCATGGTAACGTATAAAGCAAGGGTTTCATTGAAAATCTGTGGAGCAGGAAAGTGACACGAGAGGAAGAAGTACTCAGACCAGGCAGCTGTACCACACTGCAGTTAAAAATACTGTAGTATAAATAACATAAACTACACTTTAATGTTGCAGCTGGAATCATTCGAATTATTTTAAGACACTTCTGAGGAGTCGGTCTCTGGGATCGATAAATCTTCAGCGGCATCAATAACACAATTTCTTGTCTGATGCTCTTCTGTGTTATAAAAAAATAATCAGTACACTTATCAAATAAAAGTCAAAAAGATCATTTAACCCAGTTATGTCAGCGTGCATGTTGTTCATGTGTATTAAGTTTATATACGTATTTATAATAAGATTTAAGACTTTTTTCATACGGTTAAAGTGGAGAACAATAAGGTGCAGAACTGGAAATACTCAAATACAAGCTGAACAAAATTACAAATAAATAAAGTATTTGGGTAAATGTACTTTTCTTCTACTTTTCACCACAAAAACAAAATGTTTGAAATGTTCAAATCCCTTTTCATTGGTCACTTAAATTTGATTTTCCTGCGATAAACCTGTTAAAAAAATAAAAAATAAAAGTTGCTGAACTACAGTTAAGGTTTTCAGTTTTCTTACCGTGCGGAGAAGAAGTGAAGTCGTGTTGGATTATTAGTGAAAACTTGATTCAAACGTCACAGTGAGAATGAAATGAATCAGTTCCTGGTTCAAACTGTTGCTGCTTAACGATCATCACCGACACCTGAGATGTAACTGAGTACTTTTACTCCATTACTCCACTCGAGTACAAATTCATCTAACTGTACTTTATTAGATTTATTAAAACCTGTACTTGTACTTTCTTCTCCACTACATTTCTACAAAGCACCGTGTTACATAATCAGATTTTTATATTTATAAAAGTAACGAGAGGGGCACCGGTCCAATCAGAGCGGGCAGGTAATCAGTGACTCCGCCTCCTGCAGCTGCGTCATCACTGGTCGAAAAGTTAAACTCTGAGCAAAGTACTTTTACTTTTGATACTTCATGTACATTTAAAAGCAAGAACTCCCCCCCCCCCCCCCGCTCATGAAACCACATCTACATTCACTAGATCCAGATTCGTATTTGGATCTGCACCAAATTGTCCACATTGATAAATATGAAATAAATATAATTCAGATTTGTGGGATTTAAAACTCTGGTTACAGATTCTTTTTTTGGCAAAGGGGGGAGAAAAACACAGAAATGCAAAACATGAAAAAAAATAGCTCATAGCATTAACCCGCATTAAACAACTGTAACAATAAACCCCAAGTTTAGAAAAACGGGCTCTGTTTCTATAAAAAGCTGAAATCGACGCCTGGGTGGATTTTGGCTGCTGCGAAAACAACAAGTCAATCAACGTGGCAGATCCACGAGGGGGTAAAACCAAAGCTGCTGTGACAGAATGGATGTGGTGGGGTGTGTTAAATATCGGGCATATGTTCCACTCAGTTACACAAAGTGCTCGTTCTGAGCAGGGACAAGCTCCGGGGGCGTAAACTGGCTCCAACTCGAGGACTTCAAGGAATTTTCCGTGATCCACAGAGAATAAATTACAACCAGCCAAACAGCGAGCTGGATTAAAACCAATCTGATTACGAGCATGGGTCCATTTTCTTCTTCGTGCGTTCTGGAGATTCACAGAGATTCGTCGACGCTCTGACCTCGGCACGTGACGCTGCCGAGTCCAGCGCGTGACGTTTTTCGGGGGGGTCGGACCAGAATCGATTCATGTGGGACTGGTTCACTTCCAGATCCGTCCCAGAGCTCGGTATGCGATGGCCTGTTTCCGTTTCCGACTTCTCTGGATCCAATCTCGCTTCTTTAAACGCAGGAGTTTATGATCATTTGGCCTCGTGAGCTCTTAAGGGCTAAAGCAGTGCATGTGTTTGCACTTCACCCAGCGGAAGATTTATTCTGATGAAGCACCAGAAGAAACACTGGCTCGTAACTTTCGGTTCCACTCAGGGATTTTCACTCCTTAAGAAGTTTCGAATGCCTCGAGTTTATTCGTCTCGCTCAACGCTTCCCCGACGCCGAGTTCAGAAAGGTTCAAACTACTTGATTACTCGTTAGACGTGGTCCACTGAGAGGGATCACGTCTCTGAACCGCGGTTAAAAAGTGAAAGCTCCAGATTCCTGAACACGTTGACGTTACTTGTCAACCGATCTCGGAGCCGATCGTCTGACGGAGGTTTAGAGCCTGGGGGCAACGGCTGACGGGCCGACGGGCTTCGAGATCAGTTGACAAGTAACGTCAACGTGTTCAAGAATCTGGAGATTCTTAAGAGAAAGATTAAACTAATGAAAGGGTTTTATTCACGTCTCTCGTGGCGGCGAGGGAACCGTGACTCCAGGTCACGACTAACGACGCAATTAGTCGTGTGGCTCTTTCCCGACCGATGAGGTAAACACCAGTGGAAGTATCTTGTCGTGTAATTCACATGGTGAGAGTTCAGCAGGATCAGCGTGTTGTTACATGAGCAGCGACTGAAGCTGTGGGAACCTTCACCTCAGAACCTCAGGTGAGGCCAAGAGGGCAGAGACGCAACACCGCCGAGCGGATTGGATTGCATTCCTTGAAACACAATTACACACAAACACACACAAACACACACAAACACACACTACATAAGCAGCGCTCACTGAAATATTTGCAGGCTTTGTCTCGCCCTCAGGAAAATGCACACACACACACACACGTCATCTCTTTGCATGTATTCTTGTGCTTCTTACTTCTCTGACACACACACACACACACACACACACACACACACACACACAGAGAATGGTGGTGCAGCGATGAGAGTTGACACTTCAGGGTGTAGGGTGACACCTTGAACTGGCCGATTACCACATCGAAATGTTTGAGCTGCTTCGTAATGTGCACCGGGACAATGGCAGGCCTGGGAACAGGATGAGTGATCGCACAGAGAGAAGCACGTGAGGTAAAGTATCTCAAGAGCGACGAGGGGACGGAAATAAAAACCAGTAAAATCAAACAGGTCGTAAGAAAAAGGAAGGAAAGAGTGACTGGGTGTGTGTGTGTGTGTGTGTGTGTGTGTGTGTGTGTGTGTGTGTGTGTGTGTGTGTTGAGTCATTTTTGTTGCCTCTTTATCAGCAAAAGAATCGGACCTCATCAGGAGCAGTTTACCTCATGAGGATTAACATTAGTACTAGAAATGACATCATTTCTAGGATCCAGGTTAAGTTCTACACAATGAATGGAAGTCAATGCAAAGTCCTGATAAGGATAGTGTGTGTGTGTGTGTGTGTGTGTGTGTGTGTGTGTGTGTGTGTGTGTGTGTGTGTGTAGTTGAGGTGTGAGATGCCACAAGCGGGTCTGTAACTCGAGCCCCATGTGAAGTCTCAGTCACAGGAACTGAGCTCGAGAATAAACTGAGTCATTATGAAGCAGCTACAGTGATGCTCATGTTCCCTGACACACACACACACACACACACACACACACAAACACACACACACACACACACAGTTAATTAAGTCCAGCCGCACAAACAGAAAAGTTAATTCGGTGACACACACATCAGCGCCGCCGAGCAACAACTGAATCCATGTGCAAAACACCCACAGTCTCATTAGCTCGCTCGTCTTCTCGCTCATCTTCGCTGCAGATTCCTTCTCACAGAGATTATGTGGCCAGAAAAAACGAGCCGAGACGGAGACGGTGAGTCGGCGGCGGCCGCGTGACAACTTCGTCGGGTCAGAGACGTGGCTCCGGACGTGGACACTGACCTCCTGGATGTTGGATGAACTTTAGACGAGAAGAACTAAACCAAAATAAAAGTTCAGGCTTCATAAAACCAGGTGTTTGATAAACTTGGAATCAGAAACCCAGCGGACGGTTTGTTTCACGCGACGAGGACCCGAGACAACACGACAACACACTCGATTCAAGTTAGTGAAATAATTTAGTAGAACAAACAATTTTTACATTTACATAAATTACCGATCAGTCTTTTGTGGCAAGACGACGCTGCCTCGCTCCCAGACAGGAGTCACACATCTCAGGAAAATAACAAACAACACATTTGTGGAGGGTTCCCAGGCTTTCATGAAGTCATTGTGGAGTGTAAGTGTGTGTGTGTTCGTTAGATCCTCTCCTTCACCCTGAGGCTACAGCAGCAGCTGGAGGAGGAGGAGGAGAAGGAGGAGGTGACTGAGCATCCATCAGCCCGGCTCAGAGTGCTCTGTCCGGGCTCGCTCTGACGGCCGGAGGGCAGGCACAGAGCTCCACAAGCCCCTCTTTATCTTCTCCTCCTCCACCTCCTCTCCTCTTGTGAGGATTATCCACCTCCTTCGAAAGTCTCTGTCTTTGAGGTGGAAGAGAAACGAGCGACGGCAGAACAGAAAAAGCCAAAAGAAGCAGATATATTATATATATATATATATAATATTCCACTGACTTAGTTCTCACGAGTTTCTGTCCAACATGAGATCGGGGCCCGGCAGCGTCAGAGTGGACGAGTCACAAAAAACAAAAATCCATTGTTCGACCATCACCTGTGCAAACGGACCTCGACTTACTTCGCTTTCTTTTCAACAGCTTTTTTAAAGTTGAACAAATAAAGGTGCATTTCGAGTAAGAGCTGGTGTCTTCTCCCCCCCCCCCCTCCCCTGTTCGACAGAGGATGCATGGAGGGATGAGAAAGAGGAGGAGGAGGAGGAGGACGCAGGAGGACAAGGTTCAGTTGAAGAGGATGGAGTCCGGGTCTCTGTTGGCGATCTGTGCCATGTGTTTCAGTATGTCCTTCTTGGTGATGATTCCCAGCAGCCTCCTTTGCAGAACACAGAGAGACAGAGACACAGAGACGTTAGGCAGAAGCACATTACTTCACATCATAGCTGGTTCGCTGCGTCACTGAAAGTCAGAAGAAGAGACAGAAAGCAGAATCGCACACATCAAGGCCGAGGTCTGGTCGGAGGAGGAGGAGGAGGAGGAGGGGGAACTGGCTCTCAGCGGGAGATCAGGGTAACAGGAAAACATGGGGGAGAGTGACACGCGCAGGCCGAGATCACACGAGAGACGATTACAGCTGACACTTCGACGCTAACAACGCTAAACTTCACCGTCGGCGCGGTCTGGAGCGAGAGCGGAAAAGTATGTGAATTAGCATTAATTCCAGTCTGGTTCCAAGGGAGACAAGGGTGCGAACCGGGACGAGTTGACATTAGCACGTCCTGTCGTCATCACCTGGTCGATGGGTTTTTAAAATATGAAAGTCAAAGGACAGACAACGCCATCGCTGTCCTTTCATGAGACTCGTCGTGTATCACCAGCCTTGTCGTGAAAGATAATAATCATTTCAGCAACTTTTCAGGTCGGACATCGTCTTTAGAAAGAGACAACGTCCTGGAAACAGTTTGGACAAAAACAGAGGGTCCAACAGGACGGACACTAAGTTAATGTGAGTGTGACTTGGATCCTACAAGTGAGGGAATATTAAATAAAAGGAAAACAAGGAGGTTTTTATGATCTCTCATTGTTTTCTGACCAAGCTTCTTTCAACAGCGCTGCAAAATGAATTGTGACTCATGTAACTGCAGATATAAAACTGGATGATGAGGCTTCAGGTTTCAACAAGTTCAACACAAGAGTTTTTAAGATCATCGCGAGTGAAAGATGTGAAGGATTATCGGAGGGAACTACTTTACAGGCCTCGGACACTGAATATGGATCCTAAACTAAAGTGAAATAAACCGTGACACGATTATTCTCTCTGACGCCTCTTGATTTCCACAGATAATAACGTGTCGGCGAGCAGAGCTTTAACTCGAGATGAGATTCTTTCTGGGAAAATACCTTTTTCCTCCCAGTGCGTGTTGGAATGAACAGTATCCATCTTACATGTCGGCCGCAGAGATCACAAGCTGCGCTTCACGTAGCCTAAAGGTCTTTTTATTTTTTACCGCGTGTGTCAAACTGTCTCGGGCGCAGAGTGATTCACCGCCCCTGAAGCTTCACGTGGAAAACACAGTCTCCCATTCAGACATATTCTCTCTCACTAATCCCGTCTCTATTTCCGTTCACTCCCTGTCCCATAAAAAAAATGATGCGATTCTTTTTCCCCATTTCTATGTCACACATGGATCCACTCGGGCGAAATTGCAGCCTCTCTGTTGTTGGCCCACGAGCAGCGCATCTGAAGCAAATATGTGCGAGTCGTGCAGAAGTCATTGTGCCTGTCAACAGCCTCTCAGCAGCCATGTGCGCCGTCAGAGGGGCCCATGGGCAAGGCAGCGAGTGACCCTTAAATAGTGCATTCATAATAATATGTTCTGGTGGAGCGCAGCCACCAAACGCCCCGAAAAAAATAAACATGAACTGACGAGAAGCTGCCTCGACTCGTTACCCCGCCAGTTTCCAAGATTTGGTTTTAAATGAAGTGCCGCGACGGAGACCACTTGTTCCAAAACTTGAGGCAAAACCAAGTTCAAAACCCCCGAAACTCAACCTGACGGGCTGCCAACGTTCCTGCAGAGAAATCAATACAGTTTATTTATACGAGGGAGAGAAAGTGATTGATAGAAACCACAAGTTGTATCGTGTGTGAGCGGCTTAAAGCCAACGAGGGCAAATTACACCGTTTCTGTACAGTCGTAAAAATATACTTCTCGAATCCCTGAAAGCTGTTTGTTTGAAAATGTCAAACCTCCATCTATACAACTGGAGTGTGTGTGTGTGTGTGTGTGTGTGTGTGTGTGTAAAAGAGAAATGTAACACAACACTGATTAAGTTTATTCTCACTGGGTTTTATCTTTTCTTCTACTTTGTCTGAATTTGATTCACTGGATTAACATTGTTCTCTGTGTCATTCAAGTCACGTCAGAGAGACACATATGGAGTGTGTGTGTGTGTGTGTGTGTGTGTGTGTGTGTGTGTGTGTGTGTGTGTGAGATATGTTGGTCTGGAAGCTGGCAGAGGTTTTTAAAGATAATGACAAGTTCAAGAAAAGAGAGAAAAAGATAGTTCTGGTAAATATCGTAGAGAGGTTTACGCCCTGTTTTCATCAAAAACAGCAGTTTTGCTGTCGGCAGCTCTGAATCCTGACTCTCTATGTCTTCCCCTGTTATCTCTCAACGTTTCAACGTCGTCTCAACAAAATGGAATTCATCAGCAGGCGGCGATGAGGGGTCCTCGCAACTTAGTTCCCGTCGGGGGATGGTGCAGATGGTGTTCCGTTAGCGTGGAGCAACACAAGTCAGAACATTTTTTAATCGTGTCGCCAAACACGCCCCAAAATTTTGAACAATAAATTCAAACTGTGGGATTACCGCTTGGCTTTTTTTTTTTTAAATAAAGGCGTCTCCCAGATTTCATTTATCTGAGGCCAAGCTTAAGCAGGCGGCTTTGATTTTTTGATTTTTTTTTTTTTAACTGAGCCAAGGAGATTATGTTTTCATCAGCGTCAGCAACATTTCTGAAAAAACACGGAACCGATTTCCATGTAATTTTTTTTGGAAGAAGTCAAAGAAGAAGATCCGGATAAACTGGTGGATTCAGGATCTTTTTTTTTTTTTCTCCACTCTATTTTTGCTTGGCAAGGGAGGGTGTCCTTCTAGTTCCTATTGCAGGGGGCGTAACTGAGCCATCTTGTCACTTCCATGTCCATAACACTTTACATTTCTGTTAGAGTGGAACGTTTGTGCAACGTACTGTGAGATCTCAACGAGAAAAACAACAGAACCCTTTCTCTTCTATTTAAATACAAAATTCAGAAAAGTAAGCAGCAGCAGAATCTACAGAGCTGTCTGTGTCCATGAGCCACTAAACCCTTCTGTCCATTTCTCTGACGTCCTCTGTCTTTAAATAAAGGCTCTCAGGGACGGCAGAGCTGAGCAGAGAGGACGTCAGGACACGCACTCGTCCTCTGCTAAGTTTCCCAAGCAGTCACTCAATCAGGCTCCGAGGGGTTCACTTTGAAGCGAATGTTTACTCCAGAGAACAGCAGGAGAATGTTCCGACACCGAAAAGAACGAGGTGATTTTCAATCTCGCGTTTCTTTGTGTCGTAGAAAAACAGCTGCCAAAAAAAGCCACGAGAGCCGAGCTGCTGTGTCTGCAACATCTGTAACATCTGCATCGGGTCAACGTGGATCTCTGTTCCACTGCAGAGACAGAACCCTGAGCGCCATGACGTCAGCAGACGGATGAGCCCCGGGCCACGTGACAGATCTCGGCACGGTTCATATTAATGGGTTCAGTGGCAGCGCGGAGAGTTTTCTGTACCCTCCCTCCATTAACCGTCCGTGTCCTCCTCCCTAACTCTCCTCCCTCCTCGCTTTTATCCCTTTAATGCATGAGCTGACAGCGGAATGACCCGAGTGTCTCCTCCGCGTCCATCCATCACTCCCTCCATCCTTTCTCAAGCCTCGTTTCCTGACGGTATCTCCCGTTAATCTACAGGAGTGGGAGTGTGGGTAGTTTACACGTCCGCCCATCTTTCCTCACATCTATTCATCTTGTCTGTCTCTTCATTATTTGTCCTTAATGATGTGTGAAAGCAAATATTTAACATGTTTTCACGTGTCACGTCGTGCAGATCGTCAAAAATGACGCGATCTATAAATGTGAATTTCCTTTTCTCACCCGTTATGTGTGACTAGGCATTGGCGTAGCCCCAACTTCCTGAAAATATCCACGGTGATATCCATGGGAGTGTGGTCGGTAACCGTGAAGGGGCTCAGGTCCATGATTCCTCTGAGGCGGAGTGGAGGCGGGGCATCGTCAGCCTGGGAAGGAGCGTGCTCGGTGAAAACCACCTGGGAGGCGCTGACGATACCTTCCTGCCGCTTCCGGGCGTTGTCTGAAAGGAGAGCATGTTGATGTTTGTAATTCGAAGTTAAGAGACGTGGGAAAAAAACAATTCACACTATTTTACAATACTGCAGTTTTGGTTTTCAGGTTTTCAGGTTAAGATGTAAAGTTCTGACCTATTGATATGAGCAGGTCTCTTCTCAGCACGAACCCCACGAGCCTCTGGGACTCCTGAGAGACGACCACGGGGAACCCGCTGTAGTGCGTGCTCTCCACCAGCGTCTGCGGACACAGGAAAACACGTGTTACACGCGGCACGGACGAACGCAAACAAATCCGCACGACCTCCGCAGCAGAAGCTGTGATAAATAATGACCACAATCTGTATAAACTACAATTTGTGTCAAACGTGGCCTCAGAGCTCGTAAAGTTAAAGTGAATAAAGCTGAAGCGGAGCTCTGTGGATGCATTAAACAACCGTAATTGCAGCTTTCACTTTGTACGTTTATGTAAGAGCAGTTAGTTTATAACACGGTCTGCGGCCCCATCATTTCTTACGGAAACAATTTATATCTATGCGTTCATGCTTTGCTTTATTATAACCACATGTACTTCACTGAACGACCGTGGATTTTTATGCTCTACATTCCAGTTCCGTTGGGATCGACAGTGTGTCACTGCGTGCCCATACCTCCACCTCCCCTACAGTCATGCCCTCCTGCGTGAGCATGGCCAGCGCAGGGTCCGACCTCCTGGGCCTCATCACGTCCACAGCGAGACTGCTGTGCTCAAACTCCTCTTTGGCCTCCAGGAACGGGTAACCGTTCAGCCGGATGTGAGCCTGCGGAGCAAAAGACAAAAATCTAACTTTAGTCCTTCAGACCTGCTGCCACTTGTTGGCGAGAACTTAAAAGCTGCCTCATTGCCGACCGGGTTAATAATGTGGAGGGAACCTCTGAAGGGGGAGCCCACGTGCACCCCGGAGCACTTCTTGCATTGTGTTGCTTTAAATCTAACGCACACTGTTTTCACATGAGCACATGTTGTTTTAGCTGCAGAGGAACCAGTGGGAACGGTATGTAATGTATGCTCACCAGTGGCAGTTTGCCAAAAACACATCAAATCAAACAGAATTTACACAAACAAAAAAAAAAAGAGGAGGAATTTACGTTGCTTCACTTTTTTTTTATCCCTCGGCGAATATATACGTAACATGATTTATCTCAAACGACCGCCTCACCTCGTAGATTCCCTCTCTTCCGAAAGCATCTGCCACCCATTTGCTGGTCATGGTTGCGGCCATGAGGGGAACGATGTACTCCAGCCCGCCTGTCAGCTCGAACATGATGACTACCAGCGACACCGTCATACGAGTCACGCCACCTGGAGGGGAGACAGGCGAGAGGCGACTCAGAAACATGACATCAGCTCAAACAGAAGTGCGATTCATCCGAAGTGAGTCAAAAAGAGGAAATATGAGTGAAGCACGTGAGTCAGGATGAATATTTACAGCACAGCTATGATAGGCTCCGTATGGCTGCAGGGGCAGAGGACGGGCACTGCGGAGCCGACGATGTAAAAAATGTGCTGGAGCATCTTTTATATTTCTTAATGTGAAAGTTTGAGCTCTGTAATTCAGTTTTAGTAGTTTCACTCTGAATCCACTTATAATAATCTCGCATGTTTGTGGGCAGAAACCAAAGCTCCACTTTTAACTCGATGCTCTTGATGTTCTCTTCGGTGACCTCCTCCCCCTCCTCCTCCTGCTCCTCCTTCTAAACAGCCGGCGTTAAGACAACTGGGGGCAAAAGTTTCATTGTAAGTGTAAGACATCAATTTCGGAGGCGATGAAAACAAAGTCCCTTTTGTTCAGAGCTCCGTATTTGAGAAGCCTAAATTTAGGTGGTTATGTTCTGTCACAATTGTTCCCTGATGTTAGCTGAAATAAAAACACACATGACATTCACACGTCTTTAAACAACATTATTAAGATTAATACCTCTGCCGGGGAACTTCTTTGTCTGTTTTTCTGCAGGATTACGCAAAAACTACAGAATGGATGCGCATGAATGTTGGTGGAGGGATGGGACATTAACTTGTGGAGGGGATCCAGGATTCATCTTTAACATAGTGAGGTAGGGTGAGGGTGATTACCAGTTTTAAAAATAAATCATTTATGGATCTTGATGAAAACAATTAAGGGACTTATATCTATTTTGTTCAGCTTAAATTAATTTAAGGGAACCGCATGCGCTCTACTGAGAATAATTCTAGTTTAGTAGAAATCCTGTAGATGTTGTCGATCTCTGCATCAAACAGATCTTATCTCTTACTTTAGAAGAAAACAAAAGAAGCCAATCAAAACGTTTCATTTACTTTCTGTCCCGTCTATAATGCAGATTCCTCAGAGGAACAAGTTGCACCAAGTTCTGACTTCCTGCAGATTTACACTGTCTCTCTATTATTTGAGGAGATATCTTGGAAAAAAACACATTTTCTGCCCATATTTTTTGTTGATCTTGATGTTGACCTCTGATAGATCGGCTCCAAACGTTAATCACCTTGAGATAAACTCCAGAGTAATATTCCGACCATGTTTGGTGAAAATCCGCCCGTGTGTTGTTGAGTTATTTTGTACAAACACTCACACACACACACACACACACACACAGATTGGGGTGAAAACAACACGCCGCTTCAAGCTATGCCAACGTCCATGGTAATAAAACTGTCACGGCACTGAACGCAATTAGTAGAGCCAGGCAAAAAACAGAGCACTCATAACAACATGAAATACTTATGACCAAATATAAAACTTTTACACATATAGGAATTGTTCAAAAATAAATCGAAAAACAAGTTTCCCCCAAAGGTTGCCAACGGCCCCACAAACCAGCTATTCAAATACTATTTATACACGAAAATGCTTTTTTATATTTTAGCAATTAAGGACACAAATGGCCCCTGGGTAATTACTGCAGCGCCTTTTTGGTGTTTTTAAAAGAACTTGAGAAAAAAAAAAAACTGATTTAATGGAATAATTGATTCAATGATGATTTGAATTTCAGTTACACTGCAAATAACGACATTTCTGCCTAAAATTAACTTCTACAAATCTTATTCTGACATAAAAAGGAAAAGCTGGAGGGGCTTTTGGCAGTTTAACGTCCTAAATAAACCATTTTCAGGCCTGAAATGTTTTAGGTTCCTCTCTGGGTCACGCCACAAACCTATTTTTGCGATTTCCTTACAGATGAAAACAACTTTGGAGTTGTGAGATAATATTGCATCTTGATATCAATAGAAATGAAGCAGGTCGGAGAATGAATCCTAGCTTTTGGAAAATATTTGAAATTAGTTGATTTGCTTTGGACACAAATCATAATAATCTCTGATCACTGACAGATGGGAAGGATTTGTAGGAGTAGGATATTTCTGCAGTGTTCCATACATGTTATGCTAAATTATAAAAAAAAACGAAAGTCTCCCTCCAGGGTTTGTCTGGAGGAGCAACTGGAACAGACCACATCCATCTGCTCCCTGGGCATCCAGAGACATTCCTACATCAGGATGAACATGTATTTTAATCTCTGTGGCATGTTCCCAATCGTACATGCTAAGAATACCAGCATGGAGACGCGTGCGCTAAACATCCTGAACAGCCGCCTGCTTTCTCTCATCTATTCCTGAGTTCCTCGCTCTTCCCCTCACGCCGAACGCTCGACTGATTTCCCCTCGACCGATTGACCACTTGACATTGCTTCACTAATCTATGGCGCCTCCTCCGCTGATGCTAACAGAAGAGCCTTGTCTTTGCTCATTTCTTTGCTATTTACGATGCAGAAGAAATTTTTCTCTACCACAGACATCTCACCTAGACATGCAGCGGCTCCGACCATGGCGTAGAGCCCCGGCGTGATGCAGTCCGCCCCCGGCGAGCACCACTTCTTAAAGATGAGCGAGTCATGGTGGTAGTAGGCCAACTGCTCCATGCCGACACCCAGCAGTCTGCCGGCGATGGCTCCGACTGCCATGCTCGGTATGAAGAGACCCGAGGGAACCTGGACGAACACAAAGGAAGGAGAAAACTTTCTTTATGTTCCGGCCTCTGTTCTCTGATGTCGGTCCAGATGCAAAGAAAATAGTTTGTGATGACACGATTAATAAATTGTCTTTGATTTCAGTTTTCACGTTCAAAGGGTATTTTTAGACTTTAGTGCAGCTCTGAGTCTCACTCGTTGTGTCTTGGGGCCACTGTGCTGCAATCTGAAGACTACTGGCAGTCAAGCTAACTGATCTTGAGGAAGGTCACAGTCAGACAAATAAAGCAGAGACGAGTGAGTGTGGAAGTTATTAAATCCCACATGTACTCTCTCGTCTTTGAAGATGAACTCTCGATAACTCTTGTGAGGACTGTACACAGTCTGGGTGCTGCGACGTGACCTCACGTGACCTCCTTCATCAGAGCAGTATGAACGGTGCTTTCCCCACGAACCCCTGTTGTTTGTCATCACGCCTGAGGGGTGATTCATCGATTGCCGAGACACAGACGTCCTCATTATGGTCCTCGTGTCGAGGGATGTTTGGATATACAGCGTGTTCTCTCGGAAGCAAAATTAAAAACAACGTCCTCGTGCATTTTCAGCCAAATGCAGCGCACTGTGACTCAGTTTAAAGCCTCTGTAATAAAGTGATTATCGCTTTGTCTAGAGAACAATCTTCTCTAATCGGCATGCAAAGCCCACAGACGTTTTTTTCCCCCTAACGACTTGATCCTCCAGTAAGCCACATGACAGTGAGTCATGTTGCTGTGAATCACTGTATAAAATGCAAAAAGTGGTTCAGAGTTCCAATTACACGACATCTGGCAGAACGGGCGAGTTCAGTGAATGAAAAGTAGGACAATGGTTCCAGACATGTTCGACGCAGCTGGTTGTGTTGCAACTCACACACCGTGCTACATGGTGCTCACATGGCTGGAGAGAGACGAGAGCTCAAAGTGGAGTGATGACACTCGAACAGGCCGTCCAACTCAGGGGGGCAGATAACGGAGGGTGTAACGACAGCGACTGGAGCAGGAGTGCATCGTGGGAGCACACGCAACTCGTTGGAAACTCGTTCGGAAACTTGAATGAGGTCATTTTCTGCAGAATCAGGCCGCATCCCCGAAAGCTCCTGAATGTTGTTGTGTTTCAAAGTTCACACGGCTTCTCTTTTTCATCCTGACATGTTCTTTCAGTTCTGCGTTCGTCACATGTTATAAGGTTAAATTCTGCTCTGTCTCCACCAACCTTCATGCCGAAGGTGATAACGGTGACCATCATCTTGAATATTAAGGCCAAGGCCAGCTGCCACAGTGCGGTGTAAAGGCCTTCTCCTGCAGGCCGGTCCGCCAGGCTGTTACCGGCACCTGTTTCTGATGTGTTGGTTGCCTGGAAGAGACAGAAAAACAGAGAGACGATAGAATCAGACAATAAGGAAACAAAAAGGAAGAGAGGACGGGGAAAGACGAAGAGACAGACACTGAAAAAGGCGTCTGTCATCTCCCCTGTCAGTCATCGGCTGACCTGTTTGTATCCGCAGAGCTGAGAGGAGTCGAGCAGCGAGCAGTCGTTAAACAGCTCGGAGATGAGCTCAGCTCCGCTCATCCTGGTGTAACTGTTCGGGTACGCAACCAGGGCGGTCAGCGCGGCGACCACCAGCACCTCGATGACGGGGTAGTGACCCAGACGAGTGGTTTTACCTGAGGAGAGAGAGGATTGCTGATTTATAGGTGAACCGGTGGAGAGAAAGACGGAGGGATCTATAAAGGCAGACGTTTGAAGTCTGCACCGTAACTCAAGCACTCACGTCTCCTGCACCAGGCAATGTTGGCCCTGATGAACAACGCCCCCCAGAGGCCTCCGAATATCCCCAGCAGGATGAAAGGGGCCAGCTCCACCAGGTGCCACGGGGCATGGAACTCCACATAAAACAGCACCAGGCGGCTGTTTCCAAACGGGTTGATGGAGCGGAGAGTGAAGGCGGCGACCAGAGCGGCGAAGAAGGAACGCCACAGGGTCTTCAGGGGGAAGTAATAACTCACCTGGAGGAGAAAGAACATTTCTTAGCACAGAGAAAACGGGCTTCGTTTGTCAATATAAATGTCTACAAGGGATAAATCAAAACCAGCTTTCTTGATATTCACCACGTGAGATCAGGTGGAAAAGGGTTTGACAATTAAATGTGCCGCTCTGAAGATTGGGATTATCTGGGACCACGTTCGGACGGATGTTAGGGTCTGAACAGGCACTAGGGGTATAAACAATCTGGATTATCAGATCAGCTCTTTCCTTTTGGATCCTGATGTAAGTCAACGCTGCCCTCTGAATGGTCACAGGTGAAAAACTACCATCGTGAACCGTCGGGACGCATCTATTTCCCCAATGACGATTCATTTTGTCTTGGTTCATTATGTTGGAGGCCTGTGCTGTGTGAAGCCGCGCGTTCAAGAACATTTTAACAAAAAAGCAAAAGCAATTAAATATCAATTGAGATTTGTTTTGATATCTGGTTGTGATCAAACATCCGCCGAAGAAAATCTGATTGGATTTGATTTTGCGTGCTTCACTGTCGTAAAAATCAAATCCGCCCAAAGTTTTTAGGTTTCACGGGAGACGTGATCAGAAGGTGGAGACGCAGACCGGTCATCAGCGGGATGTGCGTTGATAAATAACGGTACCCACCTCCTCCAGGCTGAAGAGGACTCCTCCAATGGGAGCACCGAAAGCCACAGACACGCCGACTGCCGCCGCCGCCGATAAAACCTGCGTGCGAGAACAAAAACATCTGAATTAACTTCCACTGAGTCATTTTGAACAGATGAAACTCTGATATGATTCTGACAGGAGTTTATTATTTCACTCTGTCAAACGCAACAACATTTGATTCTAATCAGCCGAGGATTTATGCTACCACGCCATTGATCGCAAGGAGGTTTGCACAAACACAATGAAAAGCGTATGTATTGATATTTAGTCTTTCTGCTGAGCAGTCAGAGCAGATGAGTCTGATCAAACTGAGACATTTCCACTGAGTTTGAACACAGTGCAACTTCAGCAATAACCAGATATGGTTATGAATATGTTTATATTAGAGATTGTTCCATTGAGGTTCACCCCCGTCCTTTCGTTTTTCCTGGATGTTATGTTTAGATTTTCTTCTCCAGTCAGTATCTGCTCCGCTGAGACGCCCAAAACTGTGAAACCGAATCCCCCGACCAGCAATAACATCCGTCGTTATTCATCACCTCACCCGACCGCTCGGAGCCTACCTCTCGCCGCTTGGCCTCGTTCTTGCGGTACTTGGTGAACCGATGACACAGTATGTTAGCGCAGCAGCAGGCTACGTGCACCAGGGGGCCTTCCTTCCCCAAACTGAGCCCCGAGGACACGGCCAGAACCAGGGTGATGGTCTTGATGATGAGGGTCCACTTCCCCAGGTAGCCGCGGATGATGAAGCCACTCAGGATGGTTTTTATCTGCAGGAGAAAAAGTGAAAGTGTGTGTGGGCGGATTAGTTTGTGTGTGTAGAGAGGATCAGGGTATGTTTGCACTCATGTGTTAGTTTACTCTTCGGAGAGATTGGTTTAGATATACGCGTAAAAAATGAGTATGAAAGCGTAAATATTGATGGAAGGGAAGGAAAGAAAGTGGAGTTTGTGTCCTGAATGTTTTTCTTTAAAATAAGCCGCTCATCTTGTGAGCACGAGGCGGCTGACCACTGTCTGACCTCACAGCGAGGAGACGTCAGGAGAACGGGATTCAGATTCCAAAAAGGAAGTGTTTGTGTTTGCAGGACAGAGCTGTATTTGTGTGCTTTATCTCGTCCTATACATGTTAATGAAATGGTTGTGTGAGTTCGAATATGTTTGAGCTCAGTTAGTAAATTAATTGTTTTTTTAATCGGCAAACATAAAAGCTGGCACTGTGAAAAATCTGTCAGGTTTCATTTACTACTGCGGCTTGTATGTGTTCTTTTTACTAAAATATATAAAAGAATAAATAAAACCTGCAAGAAAAACTACTTTAAAAAACACACACCTGAGCCGTGAGGAATGAACCAGAGAACGGAGGAAGAAATGATGAAGCAGTGACCGTTAAAAGCCTCACCTCGGGGATTCCTGAGCCACATGCGTACGGAGCAAAGGCCCTGACCAGAGCGACAGCGAGGAACGAGAAGAGCAGAGCCCAGAAGATGTACATCAGATAGTTGACGATGTAAGCAAACGCACCCTGCAGGCAACACGAGACCATAACACAAAGTTATAACTCACACATAAAACATCCACTTGTGTATTTGCGTCCTCACTCAGACCCGGTGTTATTCTGTGTCATGACAGAAAACAACCAGTAGAAGGAACCAAAGCTCCATTTGAACTATTCTGTCAGCGGCTGTGACTCTGGATTAATGAATGACTTCCTGGAACATAATTCAGGGACCTTGAGGACCGATATCTCTGAGTAAGTGTTTTTATTATCTCTGACCTCAGACGTCCCCGCTATCAGTTCAGCCCAGCTCTGCCACTGCGGACATCGGTCCCTCTCCTGGAACGTGGTCTCGTTGGACGTCCAGCAGCAGTGCTCGTGGTTATACCAGAAGCCAATGAGACACACGCCTTCTTTCATGTCCGTCAGCCAGTGGGCTGCGATGTCGATGCCACCGGCGAGAGCGCCTGGAGAGGACGGAGGAAAAGACTGAGTTCAGCTTGTGGAGGTTTTCACTGCCTCATTTTGTCCGTGGTCTCTGTGGTTGAAGGTGTAATAATGTGAGAGGAACAAACATCGACATCCACGTCATTGTGTGTGTGTGTGTGTGTGTGTGTGTGTGTGTGTGTGTGTGTGTGTGTGTGTGTGTGTGTGTTACCTGAACTGAGTCCCACCAGCAGCATGAGCAGCCACCCAGAGAAGGCATCGATGACGCTGAACAGCAGAGCCGCGGTCGACTGCCGGCTCTTATTGGTGATCTGCACGGAAACAGGGACGAGAATGTGTAAACGAGTAAATATGAATTCACAATCTAAACAGGATGTGAAGACAGACACGTCCCGCTGCGTACACAGAGGCTATCCCGTGTCTGAGTCAACAAATCATATATACGGGAAATTCTTTAAAGATGTATAACGAGGTTCATTTAATTGATTTTGCAGGATACGTCAGACCGACAGCTCCGTACCTCTCGGTGTCTGTCGCGGTCCTTGCTCTTCTCTCTGACCCAGTCGATGGTGTTGAAGTCTTCGTAGGTGCCCAGTCCGGGCAGCGGGTCGTCCAGCGGGTCCACGATTTTACTGGGGCCGTTACCGTTCATACCGGCCGCTCTGCCGCTGCTGTACTCCTCATAATCTGCAGCAAGAGAGAGAGAGAGAGACGTTTTAGATGCACATCAAACACCAGCCTTGTGTTTATGACCACACTCTTCTTCTCCCGTCATTTCAGAGATTATCGAGTGTTTTTTTTCCATATTGGGTTTCAGAGTTAAATAACTATTTTTTTGGGGGCCAATGCAGATATCAGGGAGTCAAAGATTTACAGATATTTTGGCAGATTTATATAGAGTGCAGTTTCCAAAATTCTACGCCAAGCCACAGACCCGCTTTCGAGCCAAGATGTCGATCAAATAACTTTCCTGTGAAGGTTTGGTCAAAGTATAAATGGCCCTAAAAATGATGTTGGATGCAGACTGAGGCAGAAATGATTAGAAGAAACCAGAACTAAGAAGATCCTGTAGAACGATCAACTAATGACCTGGAGTTCACCATCAACACGTCTAAAATAAACAGATTTGTCTTAATAGCATTTCACAGTTTCCACGACACAGTTTTTTTTTTTTTTTTTTAGGTGCTGTTCTCCACTAATGGATCTGTCAGCAGCAGAAGAAATGTGGACGCCCCCTTCTCTTGGATTCCTCATGTAAAAACTGAGTCAGGCAGAAACACACGGACACACACACACAAGCCTTGAGAATCCCACTTCTGCCGACTGCTGATACAAAGGAACAGAGAATGTGCATTGTAATGTCTTGTATTGTATTGTGATATTGATTTTTTCCCTCACAATAGTGAATTGATGAGAATTACAGGCGAGGACACGCAAATCTATGAGACTGACTTCAGCTGCTTTCTCCCAACAGGAGCCGGAGGACGTGGCAGAAACTGAGCTGCAGTCAGCAACAATTACCAGACTTGCAGCAGCCAATCAAAACAGACTCTGGACAGAAACAGGAAGCGATGACCGACAACAGATCCGAGATGTTGAAACAAACCCGAGCAGAAGTAAAAATGTGTTTTCATTCGAGCATTAATGGAAGATAGCAAAGAGACAGGGATCTGGATGTAAACCAATATTTCTAACTTCTCGTATGAGAGAATGATCATAACATTCACACCTGAGCCGACGGGTTCGACTGGTTTTCAAACATGACTCAGCTCCTGGGCCAGCAAGAAAAACTGTCAACTTACACATTAATTAAAAGTTTTATCTGTTTCACATTCAAGGAGAATCTCTTCAACGGCTACTGGAAAATACGAGAGTGCATTTAAAACTTTATATCAGCTGCCAATGTTCTAATCTCTGCTTCTTTACAAATTAGGAGAGTGAAAAGATTCTGATAAATTGATTCTTGATATCAAATGACTGAGGCTTGATATTTTACAGTTAACTACAAATAAAAAGAAAACAATCAAATATACAGAACTTGAATTAAGAAAATCATTTTATCATTTTGTGTAGAAAATAAATACACATCTTTTCTTCATTATTTATTCTGTAAAATAAAAGTTTTCATGTTTTACTATTAAAGCATATCGTCGGTCAGTAAATCGGTTACGCTCCATCCCATTAATGGAGTAGTACAAATAAGGCTTAATATATACAATCAACATATACTGTGATTTTTACTTTAGTTATTTCTATAAATTAGTAGAAGGCAGACAAGGTTCAGAGTTTATACATTCATATCTTAAAAAAATATTATATATTCATAGTAGAGTAAGTAAAAACAAACAAAACAAGTACTATTCCTCATAAATTAACTACAAAAGAAATAAGCATGTATACATGACGGCCCAGAATCCTCTATTACAACCTCTGTCGTGTTCTGGAGCAGCTGAGGGCTGAGGTGCCTTGCTCACAGGCCAGGCAGAATCTCTTGTGGTTCAAAGGGGCAGAGCTTGTTTACGTCTTTGCCTGGTCGGTGGCTCTTTAAGTTACACAACACATCAGATGATGATGATGAAACATGTAGATGAACACAAATCAAGTCTTATAAAGAAGAAGAGGAAATGAAACCACAGAACCCAAAACACTTTCTCACTTTTAAAAAGTTTGAGGTTGCAAAGTCGCACACGTTTAAATTTGTACACTGAGATAAATGTGTGATGCAGAACACAGAGTGAAGATATCTGGACAACTGGAACTGAAGGCAACGACAACAAAACGATGACAAGAGAAGGGTTGTGAGTTTGACCTCAGCTCTGAGGACACAACAGCGTCTGTGAATCTCCAACATGCATGAAGCAGGAAATACACTGACACACACACACACACTGACACAGACACACACACACAGAGAGATAAGAGTGTTTGGAATTCATCATGAATCTGTTGCTGTTGACCTCTGTGTCGAATACAGCAACTAAAACAGCTGTACACACACAGACACACACACAGACACACACACAGACACACACTCACACACAGACACACACAAAAGCTGCAGCACAGAACATTAAGCACTTGACTCGATGCCTGATGAGTCGTAAAAAGGTTTTAATGATTAAACTCCACGGCGTTAAAGTTACAAAACCAAACAAAGTACATTCTGCTACAAAACTGGCGCAATTTAAAACCAACACAAACTCACACACACACACACACACACACAAGTAGCTGCAGCAGAGGTGGTGAGGAATTAAAATTATCTTGTTCTTCGAGTAAAACCTGTGTCGTCAGTCCGACTACACATGAAAACTCCTTTGACTCCTGACCACACTGTAAACTTACACAGACACACAGACACACAGACACACAGACACACACACACACACACACACACACAACTAAACTCACTGTTCAGCTCCTCCTCGTCCGGCTGCTTAGTAAAGAACTCCCGCACCATCTTTCACTCCTGGAGCCACACTCAGCGTCCGGCGTCAATGACAACAACCCAAACTGGGAATCTCTTCCCTCCTCTGAACTCCTGAAGGAAGTGGCCTCCAGCTGAGCTCCCCCCCAGCGGCCACCAGGCTCCGATGATGACTAACGATTGGCTGATCTGTCTGTGAAGTGAACGCTGACTCGCTGAGCCGGTGGGATCTGTATTTCAACAGGCTGAGAGCGTGTGTGTGTGCGTGTGAGCTTTATCCCCGATTGGCTGTGGCGGCTTGCTGCGTAAAAAAATTGGGTCACATGTTTATCCTGTCGTTGACCTCTTGAATCCCGTGAGATCTGTGTAGTCGGTGCGGACAGACGGTGATAAACAGAGCTTCGGGACGGGGGTCAGGTTAAGGCGCCGTTTTCTTTCTAGCACGGCACAGTGGAGTGCAAACCTCCGCCGAGGCCCAACTCCGGCAGATCCAGTAAAATCAAGATCAAGATACATGAATTATTCTAGAAACCTGTGAGAATGTAGAAGAAGATCTCTTCATGTTAAAGAAAGTGAACCGAGTCGTTTCTTTCCCCATCGTTCAGTAGAATCTCGCGTCATCCCGCTGACGAACAGGCCGAGTCGTTTATTATCGTTGGTCATCCTTGACGTCAATGCATGACCTCAGACGTCTCCGATTATCTTACATGAGCAAGATCTAACGGAAACCTTGAAGTCACACAAACAAACAGACAGACAGACGTGACCTGTCGCTCTTTAAAAACAGTCTGGAGACTTAATGTTTGAGAGGAGAAATCTGACATGTTGGAGTTTAAAATTTAAAGTAGAGTCACGCTCCAGAACCTCAGGAGAAACGTATTATAATTAAAGTTATGTCCATTCACACAAGCGTCCATTTTAACACCCACAAACATCCAATGACCGGTCAGAGCAGGGGCTTCTTTCCTTGGAGCGATGACGAGGTGGAACGCTAACTGACAGGAAGTGGTAGCAACCCGTGGTCATTGAGAGGCAAATGATAAGAACCAAACAAGAGCGATTCAGGAAGTTCCTGCCTGTCTAGAATGAAACGCAGCCCCAGATTTTTCAAACTAAAACCTGCAGACAACTTAAACTGACAAAAAGAAACAATCCCAGCTCGGTGTCACTGTGCAAACGGATCCAGGGTTAATCCCTCGAACAGAAAATGGTCAGCGGCGGCAGCAGAGTCCCCGAAGCAACGCTGCTCCTTTCCAGCAAGAGGCGTCATGCTGAGCTCAACTCTGTGTGTGAGTGTGTGTGTGTGTGATGATAATCTTTCGTTTTCACACACAACACGCTCGATTCCTCACACACAACTCTAGAAAACTCGACACACACTGTTTGTCATGAGACAACGCCGCCAAAACCTACACAGAGTGTTATCTATGGCAGAGTGATTTCCACAAACATGAGTAAAATGACCGTTACACACACTCACACACACACACACACAGTCCCCGGCGAGGGTTTGAACTTTAAACTCCAGAGGTTCGGTTGCCATGGGAATCGGCAACCCACCTGACCCCCTGTGACACTTGCCGACTACAAACGAGCCTCTCTGGCAGAGGTTAATATTTATCTTTACTTTGCACAGCCGGGGAGATTCTCCATCATATTTACTGGGTCCGAGGGAATCGAACAAAGACATAACGTGCGTCCCTGTGGGTGATTCGATTGACTTTTCGTGTACGCTAGATAAACGTTTTCCACATGGCGGAAAAAGGAAACTTTAAAAAAAAATCATATGGTGCAAATGTTTTGCTGGAAAACCTCCGAGGACGACTTCAAAAGGAACCTGGTTCGGAAGCTTCTGAGGAAATGAGCCTGAATTACTGTGAAACAATAAAGACTGAACTTAATGTGTGTGTGTGTGTGTGTGTGTGTGTGTGTGTGTGTGTGTGTGTGTGTGTGTGTGTGTGGGAGCATGTTAGGTGACAACAGCGCTGCCACGTGCCTCTCTGAGTCGAACCATAAGTTTTAAAATCACTGTTTGAACCACCTCCGACTCTGTGGTCGTACTCTCGGCTCCCGGCCGCACGAGAGTGAAGCCGAGTTACACGGAAGACGACGAGAGTTCAGCAGATCCCCTTCATCCCACCGCGGATGAAAGAGGAGTTTTTACAACGACAGAGGCGAAGCCGTGACCGAATGGCAGCTGTTATGGAATCTGCAGCTTTCAGAACGTCCCTGGTCGACCTTTGCTGCAAGTTAAGAAAAAGAGTGGCACAAGTTAATGTTTCATTTCTACTGCTCGTTGTATTTTTGACCCACTATCTGTAGTTTTCTGCCGCGAGGGGTCTCGCAATCAATTGGTGCAAAAAAAAAATTCAGTATGTTGCCCAGTCAATGTGACGCAACTGCAAATATCATTTCAAATGATTTCTCCGAACCTCCGACATGCTCGAGACGGGGATCCACACTCATTTCGCTATCACAACTGTCAGCCTCTCCCGGTGTCACGTTAAAATTCAGTCTGTCTGCGACTGTGTGGTGGACGCAGGACGTCCCAGAGGGGCTGCAAGCAGAGCTGTCGCTATCGTTCGCTCAAGATAACTTAACATTTCAAATCCCTCATCCGGTTGAAACAAGTGTGGTTTAACAGAATATATCAGGTCGGTCCCTCCCTCTTACACAACTTAAAAAATCAGCTTCACATTAAAAAAAGCTTTCACTCATCTCTGTTCTGTTTTTCTCACCTCCGCTCTTTGCTGTTCGGCTTCAGTTAAAGGTTGTGATGTACAAATAAAGAGAACTTGTAAAGTCACACAGACACACACAGTGACACACAGACACACACAGACACACACAGACACACAGTGACTCATTCCCCGTCAATCATTACATCCTGTTGTCACCACCGGTTAATGCGTTTGGACTTTAACTCTTTATTCTGCCTCCAAGTGCCACATTGAGAGGACGTCATGTCGGAGACGACTAACAATGAAAATATCACCGACAACAACAACAACAACAACAACAATCCCCCGATTGGACAACAACGATAAATCAAATTCCTGGCGGTTAAAAAAAAAACCACGTGAGCAAAAGAAGAAATAAAAATCGCCTCATAATAAATCATAGAAACGTTATTTTGATTTTTATACTTCACTGAATGTTCCTCGCTTCGTTTTTCTCTCCCTTCGTTTTATGGCTGTGTCATCTTGGAAGGGAATTCCCTCTCTGAAAATATTTTCCAGTTTTCCTCCTGATGTGTTTTTTTTTTTTTGTCGGGGGGGGGGGGGGAATCATTTCTCCTCCTCACAGCTGGATGAGCTCTAATTTCTTCTGCGGACACATTCTGCCTCCTGTTTATGATTCTGCGGAGCCCTGTGGGACTCGGGCAGTTGTTTTTAGGCTTTTCAATTATTTCAAAACAGATTTTTCTCAATGATACGAGAAGCTGAAACAAGATTCGATTGTTTGTTTCAGTATCCAGGCTTGAGCCAATTCTCCCCTCTGTTTACAGTTGTCTTGAATGATGGCGAGTCAAGTGGTGTCAACAGTCAACACTTGTAAATTGGGAGCGGGGGGGGGGGGGGCACTTGCTTGGCCTGCGGAGTTACTAGCTGCAGCCAAAGATGAAATATAAAAATGGACGTGGAGGAAAACGAAGCTGATGTGGAGTTTATGAGAAAATGACGCTACTTTTAAACTCTGCATGTTTTTGTTTCCGTTTGTGCGTCTGTCAGCAGGATTTCACAAAAACCACCGAACAGAGTTTATTGAAATTTGGTGTCGAACGGGTTTTGGAGCAGATTTTAATAAGGAGGCATATCCAGGATTTCTTTTTCACTCTGTTTTACATTACGACATCGAACGCAGCACAGAGGAGGGGCTGATTAAAAAAACAAAAAGTAGAAATATGACAATAACCTCCACTGTACTTTCTCATGGCAAAAAAAAATTAAATACCAGTAGGAAAATAGAAGCGAGAGGAAGCAGTAAAGTTCTATTTCATCAACACCTCAAAAACTACCACAGGGAGGAAAAACAGACGTCAGCAGCAACAAGCTGACTTAGTTCAGAGAGCAAAGGATTTCATGGGAAAGGTGGGGTTTCTTTTCAGGACGCAAGAATGAAAGGATGGTTTCCATCTCCTCACCACAGGAGCATGAGTCTATGCTTTCATCTGTTCAACAGTTTTTCCAGTTCGACTGTGTATTCAGAGGGTGACTGACTTCCCCTGTTTAACAGAGGGATCACAGTGTGGACAAGCGGCTCCTCCCGTACGACGCTCCTCTCCTAATCAGTCCCTGAGCAACAGGTTACACGAGGCTCAACGATTACGGCTGCGCCAAGAAAAGCTTCTGAGTCGAGCCGCTTGGCAACGAGGTCAAGTGCTAATGAGTGGTTAGGAAACAACACTCGCCTCAGGAGGGGGAAAGAAAAGGAGGAAGTGTGAGCTGAAATACTAAAGAAGCAGGAAATGAAAAGCAGGTTGATTTTAATCTGCTGTGCAGAGCATGACTCGGTTTTTGTCTGAACGTTCTGTTTCTGAAACTTCTGCAATCAGAGATAAAACCGCAGCAGAGTACTTCTGCTGTCGTTACAAATGTGAACGACCAGCGCTGCGTTACGGCGGTCGGAACTGAGCAGCAAATGAAAACCGCCTGATTTCCCCAGACACACAAATTATATCATCGGTGTGAGGCCACGGAGCAAAGCACCGCTGACGGAAAGAGAAGCCTTACAACTCCAGTTCTGCTGATTCTAGAGTTCCTGCTCGAAAATGAAAAAAATGAACCGCTGCAGCCGAACTCTACCGGTGGATTTTCTTTTACAAGCCACTGTGTAATTTAAAAAATACAAAGGTTTGAAAACAAGGCAGCGCTGACACAGTGAGAACTCAACCCAGCGGCAGCAGCGGCAGCAGCTACATCCACTGAGGGAAAATCTCGTCTCCAGACTTCCTTCCTGTCGGCGCATTCTTATCTCTGAGTTTCAAAACTCTGGGAGGAGGCGACGAAGCTGGAGTGAAGTCAGAATGACCTCAGACACTGCTTCTATCCGGGGAACATGAAACATCGATGCTTGTTGCTTTATATAGTTTTTTGTGAATGTCAAAGTTCTGCCAAGTTAAAAAAAAAAAAAAAAGTCCGAACTCCCATGATGACCCTGTCTGCAGAGATAATCAGGAAGAGACTTGAAGACACGATATGGAAGAGGAGGCGTTTGGATCTTTACAAAAACAAAGGCCACGGTTACTGGTAACAACCGAGCAGCTTTTATCGGCGTGAGAGAATATTCGGTATCCGGAAGTTTGCATCGTGGTCGAGTAACAGGAAGAGCAGATTGTCACGGTGACCTGGTTCTGTTGAGCCGAGGGAAGGAACCACTTCAAAGTAACTTATGTTCCCAAGCTCTGGACACTTTTCTGTTCCCCATTTACTCTTGTTCCCTATTCCACACTCTGTAACACCAATCAAGCAATTTTCAGTTTCCTGCTGCAAGAACCTGCGAGTGTTCAGTAAAAATAAAGCCACGAGCTGACGGTTCTACACGCGTGAGAGGATGTTGTTGTTTCATCCACACCAGTGACTCAGCACGAACTTTGCTGCAGAGCTGCAGGCTTTTTCAAACAAAAGATAAAAACACAAACTCTTCTCTCAGGCCAAAGATGCAAATGCTCAAACAGGCTTTATCTGTGGAGTGTACACAGTGATTTACATGCATGTGTCCATAAACTACGTGTTAGACTTCTGAGGTCAACAATAATTCATTCAGAATATCTAAGCCCTCGCTGGGCACTGCAGGTTGTTTTAGTGCTGAGTCATCTCTCACCATTGTGGGAGTTAACTCTGACGTGAGGTGATGTCGTCATTAGTAACCGGGAAGAAACAGTGGGTGCAAATGTCAGAGATTAGAAGACGTCAAGGAGCCGCAGTGCACAAACACTCCTGATACTGAGTCACGTTAATCCTTGTTTTTAATGATTAGATGTGGCGTCGTGTGAAAATACAGAGAATCTGTCTGATGCAGTTTGTTTCTTATACGCAGAGATGGAGAGAGAGACAGAGAGAGAGAGAGCACGTAGTAACTTATTACTCAGACATGTGACCATGACTTACTGAAAGCATGTGACTCTCACACTGCCTGATTACAGATTTATATATCCTGTCACGTGTCGTTAATGCTGAATTATGATGCCATAAAAAGGAGATAAGCAGCTCCTCCGGTTCTGGATCCAAAATACACAACACAAGCTCTGTGAACATCTCTGAACTGAAACCAGTGATGAAGTCGTCGAACATGTCCAAGTCCACGGAAGACAATTCCCTCCAAGTGTGTGTCTCAGAGGGAACTCAGCTTCTTGTCCTCACATTTATGATCAGAGAAGATTAAACAGTGGACAAACTCTTCGCGTGTTTTCTGAGGTTTAACATTATCTCCAGTGTGTGACCTGGTTCTCCTGGAGTTTGTTCGTGGAGGTCTGAGAGCTGCTGTTACCTGAGCTGAGAGGAGGGACGTCCTCGGTGCTGGAGAAGTCCAGCGTGGCTCCTGCTATGTCCACCATCTCATCATCGTCATCGTCACTGGGGAGATGAAGGCTGTCAAAGCTCCCGGTGCAATACCCGGGATTCTCCATGGCTTCCAGTCCCGTGTCCAACTAAGACAACAACAACAACATGGAGGAGATGTGTCAGAGAAGCAAACACGAGCTGCAGCTCGAGCAGGAACAACAACACGAGTGATAAACCTCCTGGTGCGAATGGTTTCAGAGGGAGGTGCTGAGGAGGAGGAGGAGGAGGAGGAGGAGGAGAAGCAGGAGCAGGAGGAGCTGTTGTCGCCCGGGTCATCTGTGACCAACACAGCCACAACACGTCTCCGGTTACCGGGGAAGTTTCTCCTGCTTCTTCCCCCTGAAACTCAGAAACAACAAACCCCCGCTGCGGGTGATTAGCTTAGCATTAGCCGTTAGCCGCTACTTAGTTGGAACGAGCTGTCAAGCGCGACATTTTAAGCTAGTTCGGTCGCGGAGCTGCTTTAGCGGACGCGGTGGTGGATGAGTGAAGAAGCCCCGGACCGGGTCACCTGTGGAGCGGCTGCAGGCGGAGGAGACCAGCCCGGGGGGAGGAAGTCTTGTGACTCGGTCGTCTCCTCCGGGGCTGCTGGTGCCTCTGTGGCCGGGCGGAGAGTTAACGCTCGGCGGCGGCGGCAGCTCCGAGCTCCGGCCTCATGCCCCGGGACGACGAGGGTGGGGGAGTGGGTGTGGGTTCGAACCCTCGATGAGTCCTGGATGGAAACACGACGGGTTCACTCGTCACCTGCGCTGGAAACGACCCGACATGTTCGGATCGACTCCGCCGCAGTCAGCGCCACTTCAGACGCAACCGTCAAGTTAGCGGCAAGCTTACAGCTAGCGGCGACTTCCGCTTCGTAACACAGTCGCGTTAAATGAACTGATTCTGAACTGATTTTTTTTTTTAAACACATTCTCGTTTTAATTAACTCGCCGATGATTCTGTGTTGATTTGATTTTTTAAATCTTCCTCCGTTCATCGTGTGTACACGGCAAATTGTGTCGTTTTTACTTTTGAAAGCCGAAGCCGCTTCATTTCCGGTTTAGCTGCCTGATCTCAGCTGACTTGACGAGGGCCATCGGCGAACCAGGAAAACTAGTCGAGGCCAGAGCAGTCGCTGCTCCATCTGGGTCAGTGGAGCAGTTCGATGAATCTGTGATCAGCGTCCAATAATAATAATAATAATAATAATAAATGATATTTATGAATGGATTAAATCAATGAATGTCATTTATTAATGTTATTTATTAATAGTTGTTATTAATTAATTCATGTTATTAATGAATCAACTGTGTTATTAATTAATGATGTTATTTATTAATGTTATTTATTAAATTATTTTATTAATGCAATGGATATTATTTACTATTGGATGTTATTTATTATTTAATAATATTTACATTAACATTTTGTTAATTGATACATTATAATCTACTTGTTTGTATACTGCTTATTTTAAAAAAAGCTAAATGGGGGATTTATATCAAACATTTGTAAAAAAAATAAAAGATGTACAATTCAAGCCAGTGTCTCAACATCTGGAAACCAGATGTGATGTTAAAGCCAAACAGGTTGAGTCGTTGTGTGTTGCGGTATGAAAGCAGCTAAATGTCGACACCCTGTGGCCACATGTGGAAGTGAATGAGGCCCACTCGTGAGGCTGGATGGAGGAATGAAGGGATGAATCCTCATCTCTTTCTTCATCACTTCATCTGACGTCTTGTTTCTTCGTTCACTCCTGCACTCATCCATCTTCTTCTCCACCTCTCCGCTCTCTGCAACATAAACATCCCTCCATCCTGCCTCCCATGGTGTTGACTGGTTCTGTTTCTCTTCACTTCCTTCCCCTCCCTTACAGAAACTCTCTTTCTATCTCATCCCTCAATCATATACACCCCCCCCCCCCCTTTCCTGTTTGCTTCACGTCTCCTCGTCCTCTCAGATGTGGGTCACTCCATCCTCTGCTCTCATTTACACCCCCGTCTTTTCTCCCCCCCCCCCATCTTTCTTTTTCCAGATCCTCTGTTCTCTAACTCTTGGATTCTGTATGAGGACAAGAGGAGCTGGGGATCGAACCACCTACTGTCTGATTAGTGGACGTCCCACTGTTCTGGTGTAAACTTTTCACTGTGGTTTTACATTTTCTAATTACTGCTTTGAGGCTCGGGACGTCTCCGGCCTCCTGTTGCTCGTTCCCATCACCATGACAACATCAGTAGGTTTTAAAGCCCCCTGCCCCCCCCACTCTACGCTCTACGCTCCACACACACACACACACTCCATCATCAGTATTAATGACGGAGGCGTCGACTCTCCAGCTCCCACCGAGCTGCTCAACGACTCTCAGCCTCCACTCATCATCCGTCAGCCCGGGGCCATATTTACTCAGCCGTCCCACCACATCCAGAGCCGGCCCCCTGAAGGGAACACGTTTCTGACGCAGCACAAAGAGCTCGTTCACCCGGCCGAGCACAAATCACCACAGGAGACAGGAAGATAAAATACTATTATTATTATTTATGGTACTTTTTTTTTCTTTTGCAGTTACAAAAAAAAAAAAGTGAAGTATTTTCTCGCTGGTTTCCAGTCGGTTTATGAAACAGCTGCTGTTATGATACAGGAACACGTGATATGTACACAACACAAGAGGAATGAACAAGAACATGTGGAAATCTTGTGTTCAGGTTTGTTTGGTTTAAGAACAGCAGGAAGAAACAAGTGTCAAACTTCTGAACAGAACTTTGAACCAGTGATGCTGGAGAAAGTGATTTTTTATCTTCGTGTGAGTAAAAAGAAAAGTTTCAGGATCCAGAGGTGAAGCTCAGGAGACTTTGGCAAGTTCACACAATAAATCCTGACTTTGAGAAAACATTTTGAAGCAAGTTAACTGAAGCGACACTTTGGTTAGTGAGCACCCAGTTAGCTTAGCTTAGCATAACGACTGGAAACCTGCGGGAACATTTTCATTCTGTTTCTAAATTTCTGACTCAAACAAACATCAGCTGGTTAATGAATCAAAAGAAAATCTTTTTCCAACTTTTAATTTTAACAGATTTCTCCAGTAATTTTAAACAAATCTAATAGTTTCGTGTTTTAAATTTTGAGATTCTGTTGTTCAAACAGATCCGTGCTAGCTGTTTCCCCTGGTTTCCAGTCTTTATGCTAAGCTAAGCTAACTGGCCACCGGATGCAGCTGTGTACGTCAACCCTCTTTTCTAACTCTCGGCAACAAATCAAATGATAAAAAACTGCAACCTCAGGATTCTGCTCTAAACGCAGGAAACTTCTTTTACTCTCCGATCTTTTCATTTCTTTTACAAACAATTCCAGTCATAAAAAAACAAATCATTATATACACACGGTATACAATATAAACACAGGTGTCTTCTGTACAGCACAACAGGTGGAGTCTCAAACTCCACAAAGTGAAACATGTTACAGACGTTACGACAGTAACGGAGAATACGATGCTGGATTATACAGTTTACGTGTTTGTGGACGCGGGCGTCGGCAGAGATGTTCTACGTTTAGCTAACGTCCCGGTGACGGTTAATGAAGCTGCAGACGGGACGTCCCGACCGTGACTTTAGTGTTTTGTTAACTGAAGCCGATTTCAGACATGAATCTGGAAAATGTTCGGAAAATTTGAGTCTGGACATTTTCCAGAGTTTTGTCGTTTCTTAGTGTGAAGCACCAAGTTCTCTGAGACTTAAATACACAAGAAAACAAAAAACAATAAGCAGCGTCTCAGTGACACGTCCGTCACCAAGTGAAAATGTCTTTGGCAACGTAGTGTGATAAAGTTTAGAGCGGGGGGGTTGTACAGTACGTGTTCAGGCTCCGAGAACCTCAGTATTAAACTGTGCGTCAGTGTCGGTGTCTCTAAATTTGAGGAAAACGAGGTTCAGATCCAAATCCTGCGTCCACGTCCTCTGCTCTGAAATCACAGCTCTGAGATCAGCTGTCGATATGTTTCTGTTGATCGTTGGGAGCCGTCCTGTCGTCCATCTTTAAATCCGGTCCTTCGGTTGGACTGAGCCAAGCTAGCCTTTGGTTTCCACTCTTTATGCTAAGCTAATCTGCTGTAGCTTCATATCTAAGAAAGATATGATGACGAGATAAATCTTCTCACCTAAGATCTCAGCAATCAACCAACTGAAGACATTGAAACTGAACGTTGACTCTTTCTTGACCTCGTTCCTTCCTCGTCTTGAGACTGATTCGGAGTTCGGTCTCTTCAGATTGTTCTTTCTTCAGTAATGTCCGTATCCCATCGACATTCCCAGCCCCAGCCCCAGTCCCAGCCCCAGACTCTCCCTCAGCCCCCTCAGCTGCTCCTCTCCCAGCCGGATCTTATCCTCCAGCTGCCTCTGCTCCACCAGCAGAGCAGCCTTCATCTTCACAAAGTGACTGAAACACACAGACAGATCAGCTTTAATTCAACCTTTGTATAGAAACACGGATTTCAAAGATTAGACCAAATAAAATGACGGTGAATGTGGGTCAGATTGTTTTCTGGTGTCGGGTGGTACCTGTAGTCTCTGTGCTGTTCGGGGGACAGGCAGCGGGCCAGCACCCGGCTGACGGCCTGTTCTCTGCGGTCCACGTGGTCCTTCAGGTCCTGGGCCTCCGACAGCTGCCTCATGAGCTGACGCTTCTTCTCCAGCAGAGGGAGCTAAAGGGCAGGGAGGCGACTCGTGAGTTGATGAGTTCAAACTTTGTTGATTTTTCTTCTTCAGCTTTTAATGTTCATGTTTCTTCCCTTAACTTGAAATCACTTTAATTATTCATCTTATTCTGTTCTATTGTGTCTCAGACATGTTTTAACAACAACTCATCCCTCCTACACCTCCCTCTGTCCTCTGTCCCCTTTTCTTCTTCCCTCCTCACCCGGTCATTTTGCTCCGTCTCAGGGTCCAGCGTGTCCAGCGTGGTCTCCACCCTCAGCAGCCTCCCAGACAGCGACAGCAGCAGACTCACCACCTTGTCCAGGTCGCCGATGAACATGCGGAACTTGTCCACTTCGTTGGGCTTACACACAGACACCACCATGTTCTCCACCTGAGGACAGGGACAGAGACAAGAGCTGCTGTGACACGTCTGACCTGTCGGGAGCGTTTGATTTGGTGCAGAAGAAACAAAGAGATAAATAACCAAAGGCCCCACCTCCTCTCCCAGCAGAGTGTTGGCTCTGATGTCGTCCTGCAGACCCCTCTGAGCTTCTCTCAGCACCCCCAGCTTCTTACGGAGACTCTCCATCAGCTGCTTCTGCTCCACACACGGAGAAAGAGTTGTTTTAACACCACAAAATGAAAAGAGCAGGGAGCTCGTCTGTCGACGCCACATCACCACGGCGTTACCTTGTACGTCAGCTCGTCGTCCTCGTCTCTCTCTCTGTTGTCGGTGAAGTCCTTCATCTGCGACAGGAGCTGAGCCTTGGCGGCCGACGTGCAGTAATAGGACGAACAGCTGGAGCTCGCGCCGGAACGCCTGAGGGAGAGAGAGGGAGGCACCGAGAGGAGAGTTTATTATATTTAAGCAGAAGAAACTCGAGAGGCGAAGTGATAAAACAGACACAGCTTCGTGAAACACAGTGATTAGAAAAGTACATAAATAAAAGTCTGTCATCGGGCCAAAGTGAGACAACGAGACAAACAAGAGGAACGTGGATTTAAATCCTGCCGCCTCCTCCTCCTCCTCCTCCTCTCTTTACCTGTCCAAGCTGTCGGTGTTGTGCTCCGGGCTTTGGTAGGCTCCTCTCCAGCTCTCCGTGCCCGACTCCCCCTCACTGTTTTGGGGGAACAGCTCCTCCAGGCTCAGCCTCTCTCTGCTGCCCTCACTGGTCTCCAGCTCCTCCTCCACAGAGCTGCTCTCCGCCCTCGTCCGGCCCGATGGCGAGGCCTCAGAATCCGGAAACGTGTCGATGTCCGTCTCCAGGACCGTCACCGGCAACGCGAAGCACGGGAGCTCGCTGGTGATTGGTTCAACCTCTGTTGGAAGCTCCTCCTCCTGGAAGTCATCGATGTCAGTTTCCATGGGGACGTCAAGGTCGGCCTCCAGGCTGTGCACGGGACTCGGGCTGAGGGTCGTCTCCGATTCGGTTCCCGGTTCTGGGATCTTCTGCTGCTCTTCAGTCTGGAAGCCTCTGCTCACACGGAGCTGCTGCTGCTGCCGCTCGTAGTCGATGGCGAAGTAGGATTCAGACGGAGAAACTCCGTTTTCGACACCAGGAGGAAGTGCGGTCTCACTATGAACTCTGGGAGAAGGGGATCTCTCCCACTCGGCTCCTGGTCTCACATGTTGCTGCTGTTTGAGAGGCTTCGCTGTCGTCCTCTCGTTGTCGGGACTGTGGTCGACGTAAACCTCAGATGAGCTGCGGAGACACAGGTGATGAAAACATGTTAAAGTCAATTAAACTTAATCTATTACAGCAAAAGATTGTGAAAACTTCGTGTAAAGAAACTGATCTGTCTTCTCATGTTAAAGATAAATGTCAGATTCATTGATGTAATGAAACTGATTTTCCTCCCGTCTCACCTGCTCACACTCGTGTCCGTCTGTGGTGAAGGTAGGGACGATACGACCTCCACCTCCTCCTGCTCTCCGCTGTACAAGCGCCGCAGGTTTCCCTCCCTCTCTCTCTGGGGCGGGGCTACGGGTCTGAACGCCCGTCTGGAGAACATGGGACTGGGCGGAGTGACGGTAAAGGAGCGGTCATGAAACTGAGCCTGAAGCTGATTGGACGTGGCGTGGGGAATGGGATGTCCCTGAGTTTGAGTTTGGTGGCAGCTGCAGCAGGGGCAGCCCTCCGTCACCTCCTGCCTCTCCGGGGGAAGACTGTAGGACCTCTGCCTGGACGTCTCAGGAGGAGGGAGGTACGAGGAGGAGTGAGACGAAAAGTGTCCCTCTGCTGTGTTTATGGGGGGAGGGATGGAGTGAGGAGCGGAAGAGGAAGAGGAAGAGGAGGAGAAGAGGGTGTGGTGAGATGCACGCCTCCGGTGGAACTGCTCCCACTTTGGGGGCGGCGGTCTCGGCGGAGGCGGCGTCTTCTTCCTGCTCTGCCTGGCCGTGCTCGCCGCTTCTCCTTCCCTGACGCCACAAACTCCTTCCTCCACCTCGCTCAGCGTCTGACTGGTCGCTACACAAATCGACGGCGACCAGCGTTGATTGCTGTCAAAGCGGAGGTCGTTTTCGGACATGGCTCGTCCTCGTAGCGCGAGAGGAGCTGGCGGGGGAGGGAACGAATACCCGTTGCTGCTGTCGACGTCTCGGGGGCCCCATCGACCGTGGTGGAGCTGCTGCTGGGGCTGAGCGATGCTCTCTGCTGGTCTGGACTCTCGCCTCCAGCTGGGGTAGTCCCTGTGACAGAAGAAGAAAGATATATTAAATAAGCAAACACAGAATAAAAGAGCATTTTATCTAACATTCAAGGAATCATTCAACATTTCTAGACCCCGCCAGCATAATTATATTTAGCAGGGTGAGCCAGGCTCGTGTCGGTTGTCCGCGCCCAAGTTTGACTTCCCCTGTGGCTTAACCATCAGGTCGTCCATCTTTATCTAATCTCTATCATACACACGCCAGCTTTTTCAGGGTCTTGATGAATGTGTGGGGAGATTTTATGGAGCCAGAGAAAGTGAAATTAAAATTACAGTGCGTTTCTCTTTTGCATCCCGGCCTCAAATATAAGTGGAGGCCCCCTTCACGAGCCATGCATGTCCGAAGAGCCCCTCCACACGCTACATACAGGAATCACCGTCCCACCACGTATTATTACGGTCACATTTTGAAGCATGGATGATTGCTCTGCACACTTAGAGCTCATTATAGTCAAATCACAGCCGAGCATGACTGAGTGGGGTTTCCTGCCCGGCGGCGCAGAATGGGCCGACCCCACCTAACGTCTCCGGAGACTCACTTAGACACAATCAGATGGAGAAAGAGAAAGTGTGTGTTGCGATGTCAGATCAGACTTAAACTCAGAGTTAAGACAAAAACAAAAAGGAATAAAACCTGATTTATGAATGTGTGTGTTTGTCTCACCTCTCTGACAGGCTGTATTTCCTGTTGAGCTTGGTCGTTTCCTGTTTTCGGGCGGGATACGTCTGTGGAGGAGATTTAAAGCTTATTTACACCAAAGAAATGAGGGAAGGCTTCAATCTGGAGCAAAGTGTCGGTCAGCACAGCGTCCTGCTGCAGGGAAGTGGGTGTGTTCCTCAGTGGGGACATGGCTGATGGGGTGGAGGTATTTTCGGCCAGTCTCTTCATTATTATTTTTTTCCCTGGAGGTCTTAATTCATCCGTATTTTGACATTTGCTTTTTCTTTGAGAAGTCTAAATGTTTGAAATGTCACAAAAAATATACAAATCCTGTCCGTACAAATCGATATCCGCGTTTATGTTCTGATATGAAAACTTTATGTGTGTGTGTGTGTGTTTCCCTGGTGTGTGTGTGTCTCTGTAGAAGGTCTTATCTCAGCCTTGTCGTCCCTTCAGCACATCTGTTCTTGTTAAGGGAAAGCGGCAGATACCGAAAAGAAATTCCAGGCTCGGAGGTTATCGCAGTGGCATCAAACTTACAACCTTCCATTTGAAACGGAGCCCTATGTGGAGGAAGCTGAGCTTTAAGGCCCCCCCCCCCCCAAGGCTTCAGCGAAAACAACAACACGGTGTCAGCTGGAGTGAAAGATCTGCTGATCTGAAGACACATTCAGTCCAAAACAAATGTCGGTTTGGCTTCACTCAGCGTCAAACGAAAAGGTCACTAACAGGTAGAAGTTCACAGGAGTTTCCATAAGTTCAGACCAGAGGCTGCACCCCCCCCCACCCCCCACCCCCCGCAGAGCTTTTTGAATCAATTTGTGGCAAAGCTGAAATCCAACGCTGCTATTATCGCTTACACAAGTGTACGCCGCTGTTGCCCAATCCCCCGCAAAGTTCCATGAACTATTTCAATGATCCGCTGAATTTTCAATGGGAATTTCAGACTCGAACCACATGCAGGACGTGAGGTTCGACTACAAACCAGCCGTTCAACCACAGGAGACTTGGGCCGAGACGCTACTTTGCTCCAACATCCAAGTTTGGCCCCTCCTCCCTCCTCTGCACCAAGCTCATTTTAAAAATGTATATAAATGACACTTTGATTGAATCAAGCTAGAAATCTAAAAACGTATTAAATAACTGAATTTCTAAGTTAATGTTTTTAAAGCTTAGCACCAACTCTCAGTGAACATGCTTTACTAAAATCCAGTTCATAATCCAGATTCCTGGACAACAGACTCCTGCTGAGTGAAGTCTTACCTCTGTGGGCGTGTAGCTCCGCGCCGTGTATCCCAGCTGCAGAGGCTGCTGGTTCTCCGGGGACTGGGAGGTGGTACAGACGGGATAAAAGGCCGATCTCGGGGCCAGATTCTGGGCTTGGCTTTGGGAGAACGCATCAGGCTTGAGCTGGAAGTTGAGTTGGAAGTCTTGGTGATTGTCTTTGCCGTGAAACTCCTGATGTGAGCTGAGCTGAACAACTTCTCTTTCTCTCTGGAGCTCTCTCTCTCTTTCTTTTTGGAGTCTGGCCCTGTCCATCTCTTTTTCTCTCTCCAGCTCAAGCTCCCTCTCTCTTTCCCTTTCCCACTGTCTCATCCTCTCCTCTCGTTCCCTCTCCCGCTGCATCCCCCTCTGCCGTGACCTCTCCATCTCTAGCTCCCTCTCCTGTCTTTCCTTCTCCTGCTGCCTCTCCCTTTCTCTCAACCTCTCTTCACGCTCTCGCTCCCTTGCCCTCTCCTCCCTCTCCCTCGCCTGTTCCATCGCCTTCTCTTTCTGCCTCTCCCTGCTGGTGCTCACAGACTGCCTCCTGGTGTCCATACTGTTTGAAAGCAGGGAACTTTCCTGTGGAAGTGCCCCCTGGTAGGAGTATCTCCTTTGGGTTGGGTGCAGACTGAGCTCCCCTCCCTGGTGCTCAGGACAGTTAGAGGGTTTCCTCTGCCTGCGACTCGACAGACTTGAAACACTCGACCCAGATATGCCCTTGCTCGTCTCCTCAAAAAACTTCATTCTATCTGCAAATGGAAGGATATCAGTCTCCTCCATCCGAGAACATGAAGAGGTGCGACTGTGGGAGGAGGTGGAGGAGGAGGTATAGGTACAAACCCCATGTCGTGATCCTGTCACCCCTAGTACCCTCTCATCCAAGACTCTACACCGTCGGTCTGGTTCTGGTTCTGGTTCTGGCTGGAGTTTGTGCTCAGGGGTCCAACGCCAGCGGCGGGCTTTACCGGCGGGGGCTGGTTCTTCCACAACTCGAATGCCGACACCAAAACTGGGCAGGACTGGGTCCAGGATCTGGACAGACCTGGACAAGTTGGTGCTATCAGTGTAGGCTGCTGACTGAGTTTGCAATGCATCATGGAGTGGTTCATTTGAAGTGTTGGATTTCTCAACTGGTGCTGTTGTCCTGACATCTTGGTGGATCACAGACGAGGCAAGTGCAACTTTGGTGCTCCTCTCCTGGGCAGGCACTTCTGGGTCTTCCTGTTCTTCATGGAGGTCAGGACCCTCCTCCTCCTGGACAGTCTCCCCACTACAGAGCAACCCCCCCGGGCCACGGCTCCTCTGAAGCTGGGCCTTTTTCCTCTGGATCTCATTGCGGAGGTTGGTAGCAAATCGCTCGCTGCGGCGGCGGTTCCGTCGATGGTTCCTCGACGTGTTCAGCTTCTTCATCGTTGCCTCTCCTTCTACATTCTCCTCTTTTTTTCCTCCATCTATTCCTCTGTCCACTGCTCTCTGCTCCTCCAGTAAAGTGTCCATACTGGCAGCAGCACTGAGAGGCTCGAAATCACTCTCAAGTATTTGGTCAGAGCTCAATTTTCCCCGGGTTGATGATCCACTGGGGTCCCCTGGTACGCTCATCGAGCGGCCCCAAGGGTGATGATGCTGAACTGAGGAGGGGGACCCACCGTTTACACACATCCCATCGAGTCTGTCGCACGATTCACCGTCATCACCTTCCAAGAACACAGATCCTGGGGTCGAACAGCGGCTGCCTTCCCACTTGTTTGAAGAGGCGTGGAGGTGGTTATGAGCAGCGTCTTGGTCTTCCCTCACTGGTTGGTGTGAGGACTGGGACCACTGGCTGCTACACGGAGGCAAGAGCTGATCAGGAGGGATTGACGGAGTGTAGGGCTCCGATGACGAGCTGCTACTGTTAAACTGCAGTAACTGAAGTTGTGTAGCCAGGAGCTTCTCTGGGGCGCTGTGCCGGTGTAGCCCCGTAGAGGAGTTCTTGGTGTCTGACTGCTCTTGAACCTCCACGGAGGATTGGGCAGATAAGGAGCCAGGATGAGGCGAGGTGATGGGGCCCGGGGAGGTCGACACTCGGTCAGAAAGGTGATCTGAGGTGGCGTCTACGTTATAGTCTTCATTAGCACTAGTGTCACATCTGATATGTGTAACGTCTTTAGTCTGTCTCTGCATGTAGAGCGAGTCTACGGTCTCCTCTGTGAAATTCCCAGTTTTGTCACTTTCTTCTGGTGGGGAGAAGCCGTTGTGAATTCCTGCTTCAACATTCAGTGACGACTTGTTTTCCTCAAAGTAAGAGGTCAGACTGGAGATTTCAACGGGAGCAGAAGCACACTGCTTGTTAGCAGCATTACTGTGACTCCGGGTTGCCCGAAAACTGTCCTTCCTGGCTGGAGGCTGAGGAGGATGAGTCTTTCTCTCCTCCGCTCCTCCTTCTCCATTTCTCACAATCTCAACGTTTCCTCCCCTCCTCTCTACCTCATAACAGCAGGATGAAGGCCTCTCTTTTACCTCCACAGGCCTCCGCCTCGGCCTGGTGAGTGACCTGGATTTGTGTGAAGTCAGCTGTGCCTCGTCCGGGGTCTCGGTAGATGAACTCCCCAGGGTTGAGTTATCCCCACCAGGGAAGTCTCGACAGGCTGGCCCCAGGCTCTGGAGGAGGTTATCCATGGAGCAGGTTTCACCGGGCTTCAGCGGCACAGCTGCGTAGTCGGAGGTGTTTGAGCTGGCAGAGAAGGAGCTGTAGGCAGAGTCTCTCTTGTTGTTGAAGAGGGTTGGGTCCACGGGGGAATTATGGGAGTCGGAGTACGGCTGTGCGGTGGGTGTCGGCGTGTCCAAGCTCTCCATGGAGCCCAGGGAACTGCTTCGGTCGGTGGAGGAGTAAGGTCTGGACAGCTGACCCCACTGCATGGACAAGTCACTGCAGAGAGAGGAGACGCAGAAGATCAACGTTACGCTTTTCAAGATCACACAACGACGCAAAAATGACTTCACCTCCGTCTCTGGGAACTTGAAACGAGCATTTGTCATTATTTAATTTGTATTGTATGTTTATTAATAGGAAAATAAAAGATCAATCTTTACAACAGCGTAGAGAGAACGTAAAAGAAAATATCCGGTTTCATCAAGTAACTTTTAATGCCCCCTCAGTGAAATTCATGTGGTTTCCTTCTAATCAGTATAATGTTACTCTTTAATAAACTACATACAATAAGTCATCTTTAATTTTCAAATGCACAAGCTGCGACTCTCCCCCAGGACACATACAGTATATTCTTCTGGAATAAAGCGTTTGAACTGTGCCGCCGAGGAATCTGTTTTCTATCAGTCCTAAGCTGAAGATCCACGGCAGCCCCATGTGTTTTTAAAGACCCTCGGAGGATGCCTCTTTAGGCGGAGAGGGATTTCCTCCTCATCAACTCCCACTGCCTGGAGTCGAACTCTCTAAGTCATCCCTTGATTCCTCTCATCCTCTCTCTTCTGCCTTTTTTTTGGATTTCGTCCTGTCCCGTCTCCTTTACGTCAAATGTAGATTTATTACAAAACTGCACCGGGGTTGAGAGCCACTGATTGAAAGTGACATGGCAACAAAAAAAGGATGTTTACAGATGTTTTTTTTCTTACTAATAACAAGTAACAGGAACTGCAGTAATTCTCAAGTAAAGTCAAGTGGGTTTAATCTTTAAAACCAATGCCCATAAGTCACAAATTTGCTTTGGAGGGCTTTACAATGTGTGCGTCACCGTCTGCTACCACTTCGACCTTGACTCGGATCAGGAAAAACTATAACGGGGGAAGAATGGAGGGAAAGAGGAACAGAAGAGGGCTGCTTCTTCTAGGATGGACAGATGTGTAATAAATGTCACATATGTCAAATGTTGTTATTGGATTTCTGTTCGCTTCTTCCTCCAACTTTCTAATAATAAAACCTCCAAAAATAGCAGAAAAAAAGAAAGAGGGGAAGAATTTCCCAACAATGCAAACGTCTGGGAGAACCACAAAAGAAGAAATGGCAGCAAAATGGAAAACGGGATATAAAAATACATTTACACATTCTGGCTGATGTCGGGGCACCTTCTGTTCTTGTGCTTGGTTCAAATCCAACTCATAAAAGGGCCGAACAAAAATATGCAGGCATTTTATTGTGGTATTTCTTCTTATATTTCTTTGCTGTCTTATTCAAACAATAGGGACAGTTGCCAAGGAGAGAGAGAGAGAGAGCTGGGGGGTGTCTGAAGCTCTGATCTCAGAGCAGTATGGGAAACAGACTATCTCCAGGCTACTTCTGTGGTATTCATGGTTTACAGTCCATGAAGGGATCTGACAACTGATGGGGGGGGGGTTAATCATTTCATTCATTCACCCAGGAGGTTTTGACACACCTGTCCGTTGGTTGGTTTGTCATCAGGGTTACGCAAAAACTACAGAACGAGTTTCCACGAAAAGTTGGTGGGATGAGACTTGAAGGACGGAATTTGGGCCAAATTTAAAGACTCCATTAAATTTCTGTGTATAGCACTACTTTAACACGGTCTTCAATTCTGGACTGTGCTCATTTAAAAACAAAGGAGCTCTACTGGGAAAAAGAAGTGTCGTTATCTGCATGAGAAAATCGTCTTTGAAGGAAGTGAGCCGTGAATGAGAAAGCGGAGGCAGCCGTATAGATTTGACCCGGGTGACAGAGGGAGGAAGACGGGAAATGAGACGGGAGCTGGACAGGAAATGATAGTCACTCCTGTCCAATCAGACGGCAACGTGAAACATGTGAGTGTGAGAAGGTTGACACGGGTAAAACCAGCCGGTTCACACAGACTGGAATTAATCCACAAATACTCTCATAACCTGTTTTGATATTTACACAAAAACACACAAAACACACACACACACACACTTGTTTGGTGTAGAAATTAACACATAGGCAGATGTAGACTGAACAAAATGTCCTTTACACAAACACAGTTTATTGAATGTCTTCCTCTCTTTGTCCACATGCTCTCAGAGTCACATGCCATTGTCCAAAGTTATGCCGGGAGCTGCCTCCTCATCAGACGGTGTGTGTGTCTGTGTGTGTGTGTGTGTTTATGCTGAGATCAGGCAGGGGAAACTGTGGGAATAAGAGACCCATACATACACTAACGTGTCTCACACACACACACACACACACACTCACTCACCGCTATCTTATCCACGTGGGACTATTAAATCTAACAGTGGTGCATTATATCACTGATTCTTATCAACAGCAGAACAGTTTAAGGAGCTGACGTATTATGAGGCTGACAAAGGGATCGCATCTATTTTGATTGTGAGTCATTGTGCACACAGCGGTGACTTCCTCTTTTCCTTTAAAGGATTACAGTTCAGCTTTGTGAGATCACACTCCACCTACATGTCCTCACTCCGTTCAACCTGACAGGACAATCCGGGCCTTTGTCCCCGCTGCATTACAGCAATGTGAATATATACACATTTTAATATTGAGAACAGAAACATGCATCACCTGGATGCAGCTTCTTAATTGCGATGATTTCATGTTTTTTTTTTGTCTTATATTATCGTGACATAAATATTTTTGGAAAAACAGAAATGATATTAAGACGTCGTCTTGGACTTCAACAACTGTTTAACAAATTAATCTTATGTAATAAAAGTCCTTATCCAACAGTGAACCAAGGATTCTTATCAGCAATACTTTGAAGTGAGACTCAAAGAAAGAAATTATACCACCACATTAACAAAGAAAAGGTTAATGACATAAACAATAAAATCACAATATTAAAATCTCTCAGTCTTGGTCTATAGCCTGTTTCTCACGGTGGCTACTGTTAAATCATGTTTGAATATTTAAGAGAGATTCTGGTTGAAAACTAGTTTTATTCTGTATGTGGGTTATTTTCTTCTTGGTACATTTCTGCTGGAAATTTAAGTTTCAGAAAAGTGCAAGAGAATTCAAGAGCGGCCCATCAGTCCTCTTAGATTCAATCAGGCTGCACCGAATTGTACACACTCAGATATCAGTCCCCTAAATACGCCTGAAATCTCAGCGTAATTCCTTGAGATAAAAGTCCCACAATGTTAAAGACCCTCAATCAAATCTGCTCCAAAAAGTTAATGGGTTCTTTGGGTTCTAAACTCCACCAAGAAAATCATATCAGTAGCAGCAGGAACTCGCCAGAATGATTTGTCAAAGTTATCAAATTTCACCCTTAATGGTTGAGTCGTAAAATATAATCTGGCCTTTTTAAACCAGACGTTTATGCATCTGGAGTCTGCGTACTTGAGATAAAACTACTGGTTTGAGCTTGAAAAGCCCCGAGTGATTACAGCAAATCGATAACTGGCCCCTACTGCGACGATACACGTCTCCAGTGACGGCAGCGATGGTAGAAAAGTAACAAGGAGGCGAAAGCTGAAAAACTAATAACAAACTACTGATTTCTTCTGTTCAAACTTAAGGTCAAATCAAACACACCGATTTCACCGCGGCAGCTGAAAAAAACGTCAGACAAAGGGTCAGGTCGCCAGGGGCGGCTGGTTATCACTTTGGAATGTTGTAATGGAATCCAGAAATAGACCAATAAGCTTCCTGCGTGGGCAGAGTTGACATAAGAACACGCTGATGTCACCTGTTTCCTGGCGATTGTTGGCTTTAAGGGGCCAAAATCCCCAGCGACGCGTCACAGCTGATGTCACCGCAACATGACTCACTCCCTGTGTGGTTAAAGCTGAACGCTGACTGAGGCCCGAAGATTTCACACAACAATAAAATCACAGTTTCTAGATAATCCCAACGAGAGTTGTTGTCTCACCTGTTGTCAGTTGTGTGCCAGGGTAGTGTGTAGGGGCCGGGGTGGAGCTGCATGGCAGACGGAGGCGGCGGCGGGGGGACAGGAGGGGAGTCGGCGGAGGGCAGGCAGGTTGGAGGAGGTGGAGGAGACGGGGGAGGGGGTGGGAGGGGCAGCTCCGACAGCTTCGCCAGGTGCCAGGAGTGAGGCCTGAGGAGAGGAACGTTGCGCCTGCGGAGACGAGAGGGAGAAACTCGGGTGAGGTGACAGCTGAGGACCCACAATGCATTAATCCACAACGCATCACCCCAAAAAAAAAAATTTCAGGAAAACATCTGGACTTCGTATCTGAAAGCATCTTAAGATAAATGAAGCTTGTCATGATATGATTTCCTTCACGTTTATGTTTTGCGACCTCTTCTCGTCCATCTCCAGAGGATCTGCCCAGGCAGGACGGCTGAGATGACATCCCTCCGTACATGCAGCAGCAGTTGTAAATGTTTTGGAACATGAGGGTGAACATAAAACGTCGACCTACTGTGACTGAACCTTGCCAACTCAAATTCTGTGGAAACAGCTTCCTACACAGTTGTTTAGACTTCCATTAAAAACTCATCTCACATGTACAGTAAGTTCTCCAGTCGTACCCGCAGCCAGACATTCCACTGTATCCCAAGATATTCACTAATTCCCTCATTCAGACGTCCGACACCATGTGCTGGCCAGATTCAACTCAGACCCCTGCAGACTGTGTGTGTGTGTGTGTGTGAGACAAAAAAAGAGCTAGACACAAGGATAGAGAGAGAGAAAGAACAACCACATGTAGATTTAATATTCTCAGGGTCTGAATGGACATCTATGTCGGGAATCGTATATTTCAGACGGGTGGGAATTCTGCTGGTGGATGAAAATAGCTTCGTGAAGAAAACATAAAACTGCCAAAGCTGTTGACTTGAGAGACCGGAGGTACAAACATGAGACTTGCTGGTAAAAATACCAAAACAAAAAGTATCTTCAATATACATTTTTCAGGGCTGTTCAAGATTTGGGGGGGGGGGGGTTTCCACTCTCAACGACCCCTCTTAAAAAAAGTGACGACGATTAAGATTCTCAAACAAAAAATGTAAAATGAGACCGTTCCGGATTTTTCAGACAAAAACATTTGGAGGTACAGTTTTGGGAGAAGAATGTGGATTCTGGCACCACGAGGGAAAGGAAAGGACCATTTCTGAGTATTATTGTTTATGATAAAGCAGGAGAAGGAGAACCATTTCCAAAATAAACACGCTTGCTTCCTGGTTATGGCTCCTTAAGAGGGATTTCTATCTTAACCCACTGATTGTTTGACTCCGCTGACAATGTCCTTAAATTATCCCCTGAGAAAGTTTATGTACAGCCTTGTGTGTGCGTTTATGTGTGAGTATGAATATGTGTGGGAACTATCCAAACTCAACCAGACAAAATACCATTATCGCACCTATAACAAATATTTGCAGAACCCCCCCCCCCCACCTCCTCTTTTTCTCCAAGTTTAGCGTTTAGAGATGAAAACAAACCACGTGACGCCAAAGTTACAGCAGAACGTAAGGAAAGAAAAAATGATGACAAATGTGTCGTCTTCGTCAGGAAGCTTGTGAGTGAGTTTGTAGCAACGCAGGGGAGAAGAGCGGAGTCCGTCCAGACCACATAACCAACCGATGATTTAAAGAAAATGCTCCTGAGGAGAGGGAGAACACAAACACTGATGTGATACGACTGTGACATATCACACATCAGACGATTTTTATCAACCAACTGATAAACCTGTACGTTTCCATATGATTTAGAAAACAAACGCACACTGTGATATCGTACATAATAGATCCAGAGTGTGTTGTGTGCATTTAAAGGTGAGCCGCTCAACGCCAAAGAGAATGTGTAAGACGCTTGTTTGGCTTGAATCTGTATCTCAGTTATTTATCTTGAGGACTTCAGTCAGTGGGAACGAATCTTGGAGAGTGATGTGTTTGTGGAGGCTGCGTTCAGAGATATCCACAGAGGCTCCGTGAAGTCTGTCCCCTTCATTCATTGGACACAGGAAACAAAGCCAGACTCAAACCCTCCAACAGGCCACAGCGACCGACGCCACTGTCGCCTGCACACGTTTATAATAATCCAACTAACGGCCCCTTCCTGTTTCTCACACTGTAACCCAGTTGGCTACATGTCCCAGCTGACTCGCAGAGAGGAGTCACATGAAACATTTTTTTTTTACATAATTCACTGGCACACGAGAGATAACAGCATGTGCTTGAAATGGAAAAAAAAAAAAAAACGGGATAATGAGTTAATCCGCCACCGCTGTGGTGTCGCTGCCACCACGACGAGCCAGGAAATCAAATCAGGTTTGCAAGACATGGAAATCAAGTGTTCGGCGAGACAACGTGTGTGATGGCAGCTAATGTTTCAGAGAATATGGGACGAATGGTGAGAAAGAAGAAGAGGCGATGAGTGACGACGACTGTCAAAGCCAGAGAAATTGTGAATTCTTGGTCTCTGCAGCTCTGAATGCGCCTCTATGAGAAGGAGCTGCTGGAATGTCCCAGTTAATGGTCAGAAACTGCAACAGCTGACTGATGCCGCAAAGGTCAACACGCATAATCTGAGTCACACACACACAGTCTCAATACAGTACAGGACAAGAGGGGGCAGTGGGACGAGACTCGGTCTCACAGATAAGGACATGTTGTAGAAATACTTTGACAGGAGAAGAAGGTCTCAGAGAAGAGAAGATTTAAAGACTGAAGACACGAGGACAAGAGGTTTGAATAATAGTGTCATAGTGAGACAAAGTGCATCGTGTGCTCAACAAGTCGTCCCTGGGAGAAAATAAAAGAGGAGCTCGAAAAAGTGTCGACAACAACAAGGCTAACTTCACATTTATCCTCAAAAAAGTGAAATAAAGTATAAATAAACGGAGTATTTTCTGTAACGAGGAGGAGATGTGTTTTTTGTTAATAACAGTTAACTGATAAAAAGCCAGACGACTTTCACACGTACCAGATTCAACGGACAGAAGCATCCACACTCACACTGATCCCTGTTCAGCTCCCAGCATCCCTGATACCCGCAGTTCAAGTGCGAGGAGTCGAGAATTCAAACGCACTCAGGCGACGAGAACTTCTCTAAATCCTCCTGAAAAGTTTCCCCAAGAAGAAACGCCTCCCGTTCGGCCCTGAAGCCGCTCGGCGTCTAGCGAGGGAGACGACGGGTCGGTGTTCATAAGGTGTACGACTTGAGTCACAGAGCTGATGTCCATGTGAAGTGTCTGGCAGGTTCTGACCGGGAGGGGACTGATCCTCACATCCCCTCTCTCCCTCCTTTTCCTCTCCCCCTCCTCCCTCGCTCCTCTCGCTGGAAGACAAAACATGGCTATTTCTCCCTCCTGCACTCTGCATTGCTCTCTCTCTCTCCCTCTCTCTCTCTCGCTCTCTCTCTCCTCATCTCATTCTTCCCCTGCCTCTCTCGCCCCCTCCCAGGCAGGATGTGTGAGTCAGCGAGAGAGGAAGTATTGTGGAGAGCAGATAAAGTGGTGGACGGCTGCTAAAATAATACCCAGGGTTCCACACTGTTATTGTTCGGAGGGGGAAAAATGCAGAGGTGCTTCCTACATATGTGTGTGTGTGTGTGTGCGTTACTGTGTTTGCAGGGCATGAAAAAGAAATCGAAAGGAGCAAAGAAAGCTGAGAGTGCTGGACAGACACAGGGACTTTTTCACTTTGGCAGAGAGACGAGAAAAACAAAGTGTGGTGAAAGAAGGGAGCGTAGGAGAGGATGGGAGGTCTGCAGGAGAACACGAGAGTCTGTGGAATAATTAGACACTAAAACAAAGAGAGGAGGTGACGGATGAACAGGAGGAGAAACTCTTCTCTTGTCACTCGGCTTATCGCTGAGATATATTTCTTCTGCTGCAGGGCCATTACCAAAGAACTGACCATTGTACTCTGTGCTACAGATAAGAAGCTGCTGCTCTGTTACTCTCCTGACCTCATTTCCAATTAATAAATATATCACTTACTCTGCAGAATGTCAGAAAGCACTGACAAATTCAACTTTCAAGTTTTTACGTTCACCGCTGTCGTCATTCATCCTCATGAGAAGCAAACGGCTGAAGGAGAAGTTGGTTCTCGTGGGGTCAAAGTGCCGAACAAGATTGATCGACAGAATAAACAAATAAATACAAAGCAGCAGATGGATTTGTGTCTCTCACGACTCCAAAGGTAAATTGTCTCTGAAGTGAAGCTGCTTGACTTTATTGAACGTTCCATCATAAATCTGTTGAAATGATATTATTCGTTTCACATTTCTGCAAAACAAAATAGTCCACACGAGCTTTGAACATCAAAATGATTGCTGGGATTAATTTCCGAAAGGACACTGTTTGGCTGAACAATAGTAAAAACTAATCCCCACTAATTCAGCACCAGTGTTCACTCGTGGATTTAACAGTTAAAAATGTGCATGTGACATTTTTCTTTTTCAGACTTGAAAAGTGGCCTTCGCTCATTATTGTGACCAGACTTGAACCTCGTAGAGCAAACATCAAGAGGTGTGAGCGTCGGCCATTAGTTAAAGTTTAACCAGCCACACAACGGCAGACGCTTAATAACAAGCGAGTGTCTCGGCGGCCTTCAAAGGATTTCCTGCAGACTCCACCAAGGCGTGTGTGCGTGTGTGTGCGTGTGTGTGTGTGTGTGTGTGTGTGTGTGTTATGCACAGGCATGTGAGCAGATTCCTTACATTCTCCCTTCACAGGGGTAAAAGGGTTAACTGCTCCAAAGCCTAAACAACCTCACCTCCTCCCGCCCCTCAGTCTCTTTGTGTTTGCAGGCAATTAGGACGTATTTGTTTGCTTTATGGGTCTGTGTGCGTGTGTGTGCATGTGTGTGCGTGTGTGTGTGTGTGTCTGTGTGCATGTCTGTTTGTACTGCAGGCCCTCATCACCCTTGATTGTGGATTTCTACATGACACACACACTTGAAGACGTGTTTACTGCTTAGACGCACACATCACGGAGACATTTGGACATGTAGACAACTGCTACTGCTACCACACACCCACACCCACACACACACATACACACACACACCCGCACACACACCAGGTAATCAGTACAGTGAGACGAGGCTCATACCAGAGGTCGATGGCAGGAAGGGTGAAGTCCACTTTAGCCTCTGAAGCACAATGCACTGTTTGTTACCACTCAACCCACTAGATTGTGTGTGTGTGTGTGTGTGTGTGTGTGTGTGTGTGTGTGCTCCTGCGTCCAACTGTCAAGAAAATTTGATCAGATTTTTTCCCCCATCAGGCTCGTCAGTGACTGCCCGGTCCCATGCATCACTTTCCTCCAGCGTTATGGATGAGACATCAACGTGTGAGATCTCAGCTGCAAATCAAAGCCTTTGCCGCGTAGGAACCAACAGCAGGATTCTCGTTAACCCTTTGCCTCGACTGTAAATCCGTCATTAGCGATACACCTTTAACAGAGTAAACTGAGCTTTTCTCAAAACAAAGACATTAACCGCTGACGGAGGGTCAGGGCCGCACGGCAATAAAGTTAAGAAGAAAACCTTGCGTCACCTCCAACTTAGAGCTGCTCGGATTAAACTGGATTTATGTTGTTCTTTGGGTAAAAACAAGCAAAGCAAGAAACAGGGGTTCTGGGAAATGTCAGCGTAAATTGAAACTCTGGAATAAATCACTATCAGCTGATGCATCAGTTACAAGCAAAGAGCAATGACTGGAATGAAGGAAACAGACGTCATAAAAAAGCATGTGAGCCGTCTTCAAAAATATTGATGAGCTGAGACTAGTTATTAAAATTCTCCTCTGCCAACGGCGAAGCACAAGATTTCTGTTCAAAGGCTTTGATTGAATTCATTTCCATCGCCGCTGCTCACAGACGTTGGAAGAAACTTGAAGACAATGAGAAAGTCCAACAAAGATTTCCTGTTCACAGTTTCGACTGTGGTGCGTTGGGAATCGAACGTACATCTCTGTTTTTGCATGCACGCACACTTCGGCTGCAGGGGCAATTAATTAATATGTCATTTACTTTCAGGTTTTTACGTTTACTTTTATCGTCCTTCATCCTCGTGCGAAGTCACCGGCTGAAGGAAAAGTTGGATCTCGTGAGTACTGATTTCGTTTGTGTGTCCGCAGAAGTTCTTCATCCTGGTTGCCAGAGGGATCAAAGTTCAAAGTGTCTTTATTGTCCCTGCAGGGACGTTGGTCCGCGGCCAGGATGTACCAAAACGCACGAAGACACGCAGAACACGAAAAAACACTCGCTGACATCAACATGCCGTGACAGTCAGAGCGATATGGAAGAGTTTTATTCGTAAAATACTTTCCGTCACTTAAAAGTTGAATGGGACGGACAATGGGTGTCAAATAACTTCAAGCTTCTCCTCACTCCTTAAATCTGAGATTGAACTAATACTCATACAGGAAACCCGCCCTCTATGATTGGATGTTGGAAATAATAATCCAAAAGTTAAAAGTGGCTTTCAGATTTCAAAATAAAACGACAGAAAGTATAAATTGACGAGCGCTGCTTCAAGTATGTTGAAAATGTTTCTGAGCAGCCTGAGAACATCGAGCTCACATTGTTGAAATAAGTGAGGTCGTTCACGGTGCAGTGTCTCATCTGTTATTTCATCTTTTCGTGCAGCTGTAATTCCTCCTGTCTGACACTTTATTCTCTCTCCCTCCGTCTTCTAACGCTGCTTCCTCGGCTGTTAACTGATGGAACATGAGACTTAAACAGCAATGACCAGGAAAGTCAAGAAGAAACTACAACACTTGGCTGAAGTTCGTTTACTGACGGAAAGTTAACCTGATTATAAATCAAGTTATTTATGGTGAAAAACATTTGCAGCTTGTTTTGTATTTTAGATTCATTGAAACTGTTGATCTGTAAAATAATAAAACATGATAATCATTAAGTAGATTTACAGCCACATCACCGAGCCTTGAGAGATATATTTTACGACAAGGGTTAAAGTCAAGCGTGTTCTGTGTTACGTCCGTGAAACATGAGGGGCGTGCAAGGTTACAGGGTTAAAGAGAAAAACCCCCGTCTCTCTCTTTTACCACCACTGATGTAGTATGATGACGCTTAATGTCCCGGTTCTTCTTACCCTTCCATAACATACACACATATTTCAAACATGTGTGTCCAAGCTGACCTATAGGAATTTGTGTACATCTGAGACAACCACCGTGTGTGTGTGTGTGTGTGTGTGTGTGTGTGTGTGTGTGTGTGTGTGTGTGTGTGTGTGTGTGTGTGTGTGTGTACAGGGAGTCATGTATCACAGAGTCGCTGTTTAATGGGCCAGTTAGTAAAATCCAGGCCAGAGGAGACGAATAAACTGTGGAAGACCACACGCGTATTAGACAGACACACTCCCCCCCCCCCACACACAACACACACACACACACAGACTCACACTCAGACTCACACATTGCACCAGAGACACAAATAACAATCATTGTGTCATAACATTAATAACTGAAACAACCAATCACTTAACAATTCTCTTCCAGATTTATCATCTGACTAATCAATGAATCAAAAGAATTCAGCTTCAGATAAACACTTTGTCGCTCCGATCCTAGTTGTGTGTTAACGTTGTCGTCCTGTTGAGCTGCCTCCACCTCTTCTGGAGTTTATCAGGATCAAGGTGGTTTTACTAAGTTTCCCACATCTCAAGTATCAAGTATAATTAGTAGCTGCTAAACTCAGAGGAGCCAATCCCATAAACTCACTTGTCTGCCCCTCAGGCTGCCACTGCCCCCGTGTGTGATCATTGTGTTGAGTTAATGCTCACACACACACACACACACACACACAAATACACACACAAATACACACAAACACAAATATCTATAATGTCGATAAGTCATTCTGAAACTGCGTCACAAAGAAAATTCTTAACATCCAGGGCTCTAATCAGACCCAGAGTGTGTGTGTATGTGTGTGTGTGTGTGTGTGTGTGTGTGTGTGTGTGTGTGTGTGTGTGTGAGGAAGAGGTCTTTAAGGAATGCCAGGAATGTCTATTGTTCAGTTTGGGAAGCAGTGATGGGGGGCAGACTATTGTGTTTCATGGTTCTTGGCACCACACACATCAGTCTTGCCCGGTCTCCAGGGACCCTGTGGTACGAAAATCTAAACAACGGGATGTGTGTGTGTGTGTGTGTGTGTGTGTGTGTGTGTGTGTGTGTGTGTGTGTGTGTGTGTGTGTGTGTGTGTGTCTGTGCACACATTTTGCTCATCCGTCTGTCTGCGGTAAAATACCAGATGAAAGTGTTGCATTCTGACTTCTAACAGTCTGAGAGCAGCATCCACTGACAGGAACAACGAGACGAAAAGAGCGAGTCAGCATGTGGAGCTTGAGACCGTCTGGAGATGAAAACAAATATTACAAATGGGCAAAAACAAACTGAGAAACTGAGCTGCGCTGCAGAAGCTGTGTGTCCCAACATGTGACGTGAAGTAGGACTGATGGTTATCACTATATCAGTTTAATCTGACGATTCCTTCTCCAGATAACTGATTCTATGATTTATCTGTTGACTAAAGAAAAAGCTTCAGTTTCCCACGCACCAGGGAAACGTCTTCAAATGTCTCGTTTTGTGAAGCAGATTATTCACTGTGCGACTTGAGCTGATGTTTGACCTGATTTCTGAGAAGCAGGATTCATTTCCACTCCTGCGTCATTTCTCGTGCACCGTACAGATCAAACAAGATGCCTCTGATCGGTCACCACACAGTCAGATGAATTTCTGATATTCCGGAAATGTCCAACTTTGGCGACATGTAGGGCGCATGCAAGTTTTAGTTTGGAACATTTCTAATATTGCACAGTGGATGATGAGTTTAAAATCACATGAGCCAAAAGAAAAGCACCAAATCCTCATATCTGAGACAAGAAATCATTCTTGTAATTATCCAAATATCAAAATCTTCCAAACAATGTGAACATGAGTCTGAAAACTGGGCTCGTGTTCAAGTGTGAGTCAGGGAACGTGTCAAAACATGTCAGAAATGTTATTTCACCTACACAAATGAAATAACCACAAACCCCAACTCTTTTTTTTCTTTCACCCACTTTCTCTGTTTTCATTCTTTCCTCCTCCTGCCCGTCCAGCCTTCAGCAAAAATAAATGTTTAGTTAATGTGTACCGGAGATGAAAGAGTGAGACGTGATGAAAGAGTCTCCGTCATAAAGTCCTGTTTATGCTGTCGAAGCATCAGACGTGTTATCAGCCTCGCTTGTAATTATCATTTTAATTCCCTACGTTCGCTCCTGTTGCCTCTGTGGCTGCGTCGCGCTGCCACGTACGTTAACTCCTGAGTTTGTGGGATGTTTCCTGCTTCGCTGCTCTTTAATCTGACGGTTCTTCTTTTCCTGGCATTTGTTTTGATTTGCTTCTGAATTCAGGGGAGATTTCCATCCAAGGAGAGTTTGTAGAAAGTGACGAGAAAAGATTTATATCAGAATAAGAAAACAAGCAGCTTCACTTTTTCAGCGGGTGGAGACGCTGAGCCAAGGTCTTGGTTGGCAAAACCGTAGCAGACAGCATAGATGGAGCAAAATAAGAACTGCATTCTGGGGGATAGAGCATGGAGATAACGGAGGAGCTGGACCCAGCGGGTTTAATTAGAGATTGAAATCTGAATCACTGTTTATTTCCTCGGCATCATAAAGTCTGAGAGAGAGAAACAAAAAGCCTGAACTCAAATTGACAAAGTGAGCAACAGATCTAGATTTACCAAAGGATTTATTTTGATTTAAAGGATATAAACACAACATAATGTTGGGTTTATTTACTGACTCTCATGTGAGCGATGTCACTCTCCAACATTTCTTCTTCCTTTTTGAATCTTCTCGGAAATAAATGTTGAAACTAGAATGACTACCAGTAGAGTGCACAACAGTCCCTTTGAATAAAATCCAGTACATCATGAAATCTTAATTTCTATTGTGGAAAACTGATAAATTGATAAAAGGAAGAAAAATACAGACAAACCCTCTTATGAAACCATATTTAAGTTCCTCGGAATAAACCTGATTTTCTTTTATCAACATCAGCGAGCTTTTTATAGCCCATCTCCCAGACTTCTAGTTTTGTAGAAATGCATTCTCTGCTTTTTGTGTAATGATCAAACAAACCGAATGGACAGGGCTGAAACCCTCTGTGGTGGAGGTAATGACTACTAGGACGAAACTTAATTGGAAGGACACGTCCATGAAGAATTCTTCCTCATGGTCAAAACTGAAGTGAGACAAACTGATCTCATTTTGCAAATTTGGCAAGACGACCCCTCGAATCATAACGGGAAGTTTAGACTGAGAAAATAACATCATCCTCCACAATTAAGAGCATACAGCATAATGTTGAACATGCACACACACACAGCTGCGTCTGAGACCGGTTTCCTGTCGCTGTCGGTAAACGTGTTTGGTCTTTGTTGGTTAAAGCTGCGTCTTTTAACACAAACACACCGATTCTGCCAACGCATTAAGTCCAAACTGGACAGGAAGTTTGGGAAGAGCAGGAAATGATGCAAAAGCTGAAGAATGTCCTCCGGCCTCGTCCCTGACTGCCCACAGAGAAAACTGACACACACATACACACACACACACACACACACACACACATGCAGAGTACAGTTGGATCTAACAAAAGGTCTGTGAAAACAGGAAGTAGTATAGAGGGAACATTTCCAGGTCGAGCCAAAAAAACATCCTTCTTTCCCTTCCAGAAAAATATTGGAAAAATCTTCAGCCAGCGATAAACACCCCCGAAAGATGTAAAGAGACAAACAGTGAGAAAGTGAATGGTCACATTGAAGAAGGAAAGAGAGGAATATCTATTTTTGTCAAAGCTAAAAATGCTCTTCGAGAAATAATCTTTCACTTCTATAAGATTTGAAAATGAAAATAATGAGTAATGGCAGCTATAAAAATCATAAAACATATGGATGTTCATATCTTATAGAAGTGAGGATTTTATTTTACCATTATTATTAATTATAGTGACAATAAACTTCTTTATAACTCACTCAGTCAAGTTTCTATATATCCACAAGGGGGAGCTGTTTCATTACTGTAAGACTAATTATCTAATTATGGGTGGTTTGTTTGTTTACCAGCAGGAAACTACAGAGGTGATTTCCATGAAACTTGATGGGGGGGTGGGAGGTGGGCCAAGAATCACAACCTGGATTATTTTTTCTCAAGATCGAATGTTTGTTTTATTTTCAGAGACGTTTAAGGGATTGATTTAATTTAAGGGAACTTATTTTACACAATTATACATAAAGCAAAGCTTGTGTCAAACATCAGTGAAGTTCTTTGCTTCTCTCTTTACTTCATGACGGTGGATTTCTTAATTAGGAGAAACACTCAAACACTGGTCACCATCAGCTGCCTCGTTAAAATGCCTGTAAAACATCAGCCCTGAAGTCAAAGCTGAAACACGCCGCTGTCTTATCCCTCCACTAAACTGCTGGGCAGGCCAGTAAATTCCTGCGGTTTGCCAAATTTAGCTCTGCGGGCCTCGTCGCTCAGCGGAACAGGACAGTGCTGCGAGTCTGAATTGAATGTACTCGATCCATTATTTTATATAAAGAATGAACAATGGTGTGAGAAGGATGAAGGGAAACCTCAAACAATAACTGTGGAAGGCAAGATAAACAGAACGCAAAGTGAGGAGGAGTTTCACCGTCCTTTTAAACAGTCAAGACAATACGAGAATCAAGCGTTTCTCATTTCCGCCGTTACACAACTGCTTATTAATGTTATGAAAAGCACTCAAGTACAATTCACCCTTTTAGAAATGCATGACGAGCTTTTTATATCGAAACCAGAGAAAAGCTAAAACTACTTTCCGAGTGTTTTCATCTCTCCTCACCAACTCTGTGTTTCCTTCCTCCACATTTACTTGATATTATTAAACGCAGTGTGTATATTTTTCCAGTACTAAGCCCATTTATTCACCAATGCTCCCACAGTAATAACCCTGCACAGGGAAACCCCAGTGAGTAATTTCCTGATGTTTCCAAGACAAGTGCACTGGCTCTAAGAAATCCATGTGGCTCCTCTCCATCTCCAGTTTGGGTCAAGTGAGTTTTAATTGAGCTAAGAATAACAGAAAAGGCATGCAGGGCAATTTCTCACACTTTCTAAAATATATACGAACACGTATAAAAACACACGAGGTGGAGTCGCTCAACGTCTGGCAGGAATGTTTGGAAACCTGTTTGGAAAGATGCCATCTTGGAAGACGGAGGAGTCGTGGTGAGGAAAGAGGGGACGGCAGAAACGCATAAGTGCACGAACAGACTGGAGGTTTATTTTATACATTTAAATGAATGCATATAGAAGTTAAGGCACAATTTAACTGACTGAGGTAAACTCTTTGCCAGTGAAGCTCAGAAAAGACCAAAAGTGAAAGAGAGGGAGCTGAGACACTAATGGACTCTCTGATAGGAAGAACTTTTTAAGGTTGTAGTATGATGAGAACATCATTTTAGATGATAGAGCTGTTTTATTACTCACTCAGACATACAACAGTCTACATATCCACAAGAGGGAGCTGTTTGGTCAGTGACAGACTAATTACCATGAAGGTTATGTTCCATTGTTTAACTGATTGATTGATTGGTTGGTTGATTGGTTGGTTGGTTGGTGTTTGGTTGATTTGTATGTTTGAACTGCTTTACAACTCACTCAATCACTGTTAGTAGTCTACAGATCCACAAGGGGGAGCTGATTGGTTATTGTCAGACTGGTTATCATATTATGTTTGGTTGGTTGGACGGGTGGTTGATTGGGTTGTTGATTGGTTGGTTGGTTAATGTTTATCACACACATATCAGGTTTTTCATCCCTAACAATAACCCACTGAGTTAGAAAAACAAACAGAAAAGTCTGTCCATTCACGTCTCCGTAAATGTGTTATGAAAAGAGGTGGTAACGGGTTTTGGCTTTTGACTAAGGGTCATTTTCTTCTAGTTAAACTACCCAAGAAAAGCCAAGTGCACAAAAATGAGTATTCAGTCAGTCTGGCAGGAGACTGCTGCAGTACTTTCCAGAAGATTACTTGTTCCAACAGTAATGACTGCAACAAGCTTGGGAAACGCTGCGACGTTCACTGGCACAGAGTCAGGGTCAAAGTGCGGCCGTGTTCCACACAATACCGAAGCAGAGATTAGCGATTAGTGTCAGAAACCTGTCAGTCAAAGTGAGTTAAATTCATACGAGGGTGGTCGTGTTGGAGCAAAACACAAATAACAGCTCTGTCTCGGCTTGGACACAATAATTCATTCACAGACGTGGACTAAAGGTAGTTGTGGTTGTGAATGTCATTTTCACCATAATATTCTAATTATGGTGAAAATGAATCATTGCCATTTTGACACACACACACACACACACACACACACATATATATGGGAAAATATATCAATATCTGAAATCTTTACTCTGTATTATCTCAATCTGGTTCTAGCTTTACACTTATACAATTCCAGTTTCAGCAGTTTTTCCATAGCAATTATAATAAAATGAGCATCTATCAAGAAAATGATGGGAATAATAATTAATAATTCAAAAAAATGGTTATTTGCAGCCCTTGAATTAATTCCTAGTCACACACACAAACACACACACAAACGGGAAAGTCCCTGAAGATAGTCAGACACTCACAGCACATACCAGACACAGTGGATTAAACTGGGTGTGATTCTCATAACCAGTAACATTCTTCAATCTATGTCTGTCCATCTGTCTGTTGAGTCTGTGCATTCATACTGTACGTTCTGTATGTGTGTGTAAATGCTGGTCTGTGGTGTGTGTGTGTGTGTGTGTACTGGACGGCCGATCTGGTTTCACAGCCAGAACAGGACACGCTGCTGCCAAACAGCTGTCTGAAGCTGTCCGAGAAAAGACAAAGTCAAAGTTGTATCAAGAGTAAAAATCCTGCAAACTGGTTTCACGTATCATCCAGGTTGGGGGGGGGACGGAAAGTTTCAACATCAAGGTGACGGAAAAGTTGAGAATGTGTTGAGATGTTTTTTCCTCTATCTCTGCAGTGAAATATTATTCAAAACACAGTATTATCCTCGTGGATATTTGTTGCACTTCCACTGACATCCACTAAGTGGCAAAAACACAACATAAGGGACGGATTGTATTTTAAGACTTCTGTAAATAAACATGTAGATAAACTGAAACCACAAATAATAGATGAAGCTCCAGGCCACTGAAACTCTCAGTTTTATTGTTTACTGCAGAAACTAAGGGTGTGCTGTCACAACAAGATCTGTGTCACCGCAAAAACACAGCTGACAAAACAGTCGATGCATAGAAATGTTATTTTTTGTTATCTTATCTCTAAACCGAGAGATCAGCTGCTTTTCTCTGGATAATTCAGCTGACGCAGCTCGCTGATAAATCTGACCTCAGATCTGCAGCAACACCATCTAAGTCTGTGTTAAGATGCCAACATGGAGCGTGGAAATGTTCCTCTCATTAGTTCTGCTTCCAGAGGCCTAAATACCAGCACTGAGCTGGGAGGGAGCAGGGTGGGAAAGAGGAACAATTAACAGTTTCTCCTCCTGTGCCAGCCATCGTCATGGTGCAGTAAATAAACTTAAAAACCACAGCAATCAACATATTTATGTAAACCACGGATCAAATGACTAATGGAGGCATTCAGTGTATGTCGGTGTTGTGGTTACAGCTTGTTTTGCTGCACCAAGTGGCCAGACAAAGAAACTGCAGCTATAAATCAAACTTTTTTGTCAAACAATTTCAATAATCGACACAAAGTTTTACTTGTGTTCGGACATTGAACAGTAAATCAAGAAGTAAGAGTCATTTTCTCATGGACTTCTCAGATTTGAACGTGTTTCTGAATCATGACAAACACACACTCCTCCGTGCTCATCAGAGTTTATCTGCTTTCCTTCTGACACCCTGACGGGTCAAAGGTCACTTCCTGTGAAACTTTTTCTATCTGCGAACTTTGCTTTCATGTGTGTTTGCATGTCTGGCTCGAACATTCCTAACAGGCCCGGGGGGGGGGGGGGGGGGGGGGCAACGGTCACCTCTTTCTCGTCTCCCCCTTTCTCACCTTCAAGACGAGTGACGGTCGAGAGGGACAAGGAAGTAACAGACAAACATGCGTCCATTTTGGAATGTTGGAAAGTGTTGTTACCTCCTGACTGTGAGCTTCAGAATCCTGTACGACCCCTTGATGAGGATGAGCGCCTCCTGTCTGCTGCCGTACAGGGCGGATCCGTTTATGTTGATGAGCTCGTCGCCGACTTTCAGCTTCTTGCAATGCGCCGCCTTCCCTCCATCCTCGATCTGCAGACAAAGAATTGGTTGAGATGAAAGAGAAAAAGTTGGAAGGCGAACAGTGGGGCTTTCACATTAAGGAAATAAAAAATAATCGTTAAGAATAAAAAGCCGCTCAAAGATATGTCCCGCGCTGCCAAGACGACTCCTTTAAAACCCATTTTTTTGAGAAATTTTTACTTGAACTGTCTCGTCCCCATGGAAACGTCACCCTAAAGAGCATCTCCAAAACAGCCTGGACCAAACATCCCACAGAAACCCATCACATTCCTCCGTAACAGACTGTCTCTGTGTGTGTGTGTGTGTGTGTGTGTGTGTCTGCCACAGCGCTGACCGTGGGTCACACAGTGGTGAAGCCCGTGTTGTTAATGCATTGCTGGGATGTTTGAGTGCATTTCTCAGGCTGCGCGGGGGTGAAACGTTGACGAGTGTGCGGTGCGCTGTGGTGTGAGGATCAAGTTCGGCCATAAATCACATCAACAGAAAAAAAGAACAGGATGAAAGAGAGAAAGACAAGGTGAAGGGGATCACCGAGCGACCTACAGACTGGACCACCGAGAGGAGAAGGGCCAACGATGCCATCGTGGTGGATGAGATTCATTTCAAAAAAGATAATTTAGTATTTAGTGATATGTCGCTTCATAGATACGAGTGCAGTGGCCGTTCTGAACCGTTCTATCTGGAATATGCTGTTTGGAGTTTGCTTGGTCGGTGGTGATGCCGATTCCAGTTTTATTTCTGAAACTGCAACAGTCAATAAATCAAGAATGTCACAGAAAAATGTGATTAGACCTCACACCCACGCAGCTGCATCTGTGATCTGTGGTTCGCACAGGGAGCGTCTCGGCTGCGGAGCTGCTACATGAGGTTTCTGGAATAACTACTGTATTTCCTCGTAGAAAAGTAAGTGTGTGTGCTCAACCAAGTGTCATGACTCTACAGTATGAAGCCGTGCATCTGCCAACCCCCCGATATAACGATAATCCTTTTTCTTTGAAACAGCTGCAGGAAGTGTTGCAAATATCACTTTTTATAACATTTCTCTTGGACTCTTCATCGGTGTCTTCTTGTATGGCTCCAATTTTTAATCTGGAGATATTTGTTATCCCCACGTGTGCTCTCACAGCGGCTGCTTCAGCGACTTCATACTAAGGGGCTGGCCGGAGAACTTGCGCAGAAAATCCTCGGACATTTGCGTTAACACATGCAACCCCTGCTGTGAATGTCAGGAGCATCTCAAGGGTTCACTGCACGCCTGAGAGCAGCTATAGTTCCCACACTACACACAGAGCTAAAGGGTTTTATACCCGTCTCTTTCCGATGTCAAACGCAGGTGAATTCCACCATTAACCCAATATTAAATGCTTCAGGGGCACATATAAAAGAACAGAACCCTGGTTACAGTGTGAAAATGGAGAGCAGACGTGTCCCTCCCTTTTTCCACCGTCCATTCATTCATTCTCTCACCGCTGCTGCAAATATCAAAAGAATGCATGTCATGGAAACACCGCTCTTATTTTACGCTTTTAGGATTTTACAGACACGCAGCGGGGAGCTCGGCCTCGAGAGCCAACTCAAACATAAAATGAGATCTTTCATATATTAACCGGAGCTTTCTGCCACGTTCTCTCGGGACTAATGCTGTCACGTATTCTGACTTCAAAAGGTTCATATTTTAAAATCTGATCCTGCTGGAAAAACAGTCCAAACATGGGAAATACCTGCACGGGGAACCACATTTGAACAGGGTACAACTTTATCACAACTTTTAGTTTTGACAATGATCATTCAAATTAAATTCTGTGGGTTCAAACAAAGTTTCTCAGCACAGCGAGAGGTCACTGGGGTTTATTGGCTGATACTGGCCGACCAACAAGGAAGAAGTTATGTATTTTCTGTGGTCGTAGCATGAAATGAAGGATTTTGCACAGTCTGGGACTTACACACCTCTGTTTTGGTTGCTATGGTATTACACACTGTGAAAATTAAGGTATTTCCACACACACACACCAAAATCATAGAGATTCTACACACACACACACACAAACTGCTAAAACTATCTGTTATGCTCAAAAAGTGATCCATCATTTTCATAGGTATAACTGAGGGAAGAGTTAGGGAAGCAGGCGAGGAGGAGAAGAAGAAGGAAGAAAAGGAGATGAAGATGAGGGGAATAACCTTTGAGGAAAGAAGGTGAAGATGAAGTATGAAAAGGGCAGGAGAAAGACAAAAAAAAAAGAAGGTGGGAGGCCGGAGGGGAAGGGGAGGAAAAGCAGAAGGAAAATATGAGTAAGACACAGCAAGAAGGGAGACAAAGAAAAGGGGCAAAGGAGACATAAGCAAAAATAGAAGAAGGGAATGTGATGGGGATGAGAGGAAAGAATAAAGACTTCATAAATGAAGAGTATGATGAGGAGAAAGGAGGAGGGAAGGGAAGGTGGTGAGGATAAAAGGAGACAAAGTTAAGAAAGACAGGGAGAGTGAAGGAAAGGGGACAAGAGGTGGAAAAACAAGGGCAGGAGTGACAAAGAAAAGGGAAGAATAGAAGAAGAAAGCAGAAAAGTATAGAGATGAAATGAAAACAGGAGGAAGAAAGACCTGAACTCAAGAATCACCAATTGATAATATTGAAGAATTGCGAAGACATCCATGTGCGACAAACTGCAGAAAGTAGTTTCTGCAACATGCGACATCATTTAAATATCAAACGGTTATAAATAAAAGCCTCAAGTGGCAGAAAGCGCAAAACGTTCCAGAGATAAACGTTCGACTGTGGTGCCAGTTTATCCCGAGTCAGCGATATCCAGAGCTTTGAGTTAGTGTGAGAAGAAAAGTCATGAACTTTTAAGGATGTGGTGATTAAAGTGATCCACATGAACGTGTGAAGAGTTTTGAAAAGCGCTCGTAAAAACTTCTCCGCCAGTTAAACTCAGTTTCACTGCAGTCAGACCCACATGACTGGGCAGTGTGTGTGTGTGTGTGTGTGTGTGTTTCATGTTGCTGTGCAATGTCCAGAGTGGGTGAAGTCACCCTCTGCACTGAGCAGACGGAGAAGAATACCCTCTCTGTTTGCTGAAACACATACGCACACACACACACATGCACACACACACACACACACACACACACCAGTCAGACACACCCTTTTATTTTTAGATTCAAGGGGTGACTTCATGGTGTGTGTCTGTGCGTGTGTGTGTGTGGGTCTGTGAGGTGGCATGGTGCCCGTTATTGTGCCCACAGAAAAATGGGAATCCTCATGCTGGTCACAGGTTGTCATCACTCAGCTATCATCTGACACTAGCACCCAGACAGACACACACACACACACACACACACACACACACACACAGACAGACACACACACTGCAAACCTCATCAAACAACAGCCTCTTTATCAAATACTGAAACGATCATCAGCTCCAGCCTGAAGATCATTAACAGTGGGTACAAAAAGATCCTTCGGCAGAGTGCGTGTGTGCGTGTATGTGTGTGTGTGTGTGTGTGTGTGTGTGTGTGTCTGTTAGATTGTGTTATTGTGCAGTTCTGAGTTGCTTCACAAAGCAAACATCTGCACTTCAATATTAAACAGCATGAGCTACTGCAGTGGCTTTACAGTGTGTATGTACGTGTGTGTGTGTGTGTGTGTGTGTGTGTGTGTGTGTGTGTGTGTGTGTGTGTGTGTGTGTGTCTGCCATTGCAAGGCGGTGCCTACACACGTGCATTTATAACCTCACATTACTGAAAGGTCCAGACAGAGAAAATGAGTAGTTCTCTGGGTAACACAGCTTTGAGCTGGTCCGCAAGCAACCAGAGCGTACGCGCACACACACACACACACACACACACACACACACACACACACACACACACACACACACACACACTGTAAAGCCACTGCAGTAGCTCGTGCTGTTTAATATTACAGTGCAGATGTTGTGGCTTTAGGTTTTCTGACTGTTGAAGATACACAAAACTCAAATCTACATCAAACACAAGGAGTCATTTGTGCGACACACACACAAACACACAAGGGGAAGAAATAAAGTGAAGGAAACATCTTCTAATTTGTTTACACAAACAAATCCACAGAACACAAGAGGATTTACGCAGGACCCCGAAAAGTGTTTACACTCAAACTGGAATCAGTTCATTGTGTGTTTGAACAATGAGCTTTAAGGACGATGTGGCTGACGATGCATGTGATGCACACGTATGTGCACACAGTGTTATCACAGATCTTCATGAAGCCCAACGGCACCTCGACTCCTGACCATCAGCTCGGTGCGTCCTTGCATAGAGCCGTCAACCTGACAGGTCAACACATGCTCCGAGACCCTGCAGTAACCCCCCGCGGCTCTGTTTGGACCCCCAGGACAAAGAGCCTCGGGGGAGGGAGGAGGAGAAACTCCCAGGACCCCCTGCTGCACACCAGCTTCACGCTCCTGCTTTTGTCTGCACCACCAGCGTTCGGACCCAAAACATGAGCACATGTGTCTCCTCTAAGACTCACACTGGGAACAGAGATTTGAAACATGGAAACATGGAGCTGGACGTCGATGCTACCAGTTTTTCTTTTCCAGCTCTGAACGTGGAGCCCAGTTTTTCCCACATTTTTTGACAGTTTTTTGAATTCACCTTAATTCCCACTGCTGGCAGAGGACTGCTTATAGCCACAGGTCTGAGTCACTGAGTGTTTGACCTACTCTCCAGAATGATGTCAAGGACTGTCAAGGCAGAACCGACTGCAGAAAGAGGCCTTGTGTGTGGGAACAGCAAGTCAGCTCCAGAACTGGAGGTTCAGTTCTCTATGTCGGACCCTTTAGAGACAAAGCTGCCATCAGCATACTATTTATAGAACACTGCTTCCACTTAACTTTGTACTCAAGTTTTTGCAGTTAGTTGCTTCGATACAGAAAATACAACAAACAAGCAACACTGACACTTCGGTAACAAAAGTCGGCATCAAATTCCGTTATCGATTGGTTGGGTCTATGTTATGATGCACATGCAGCACAAGCTGTGACGATGTCCCCTAAAGGTGAGGGAGGTCAACCAGCCAATGAACAGTGTCGTCTCCTCTCTGGTGGAGACAAACAAGACAGATGATGACGATGAACAAGAAAGACCGTTCACTGCCGGATGTACAAAGCTGACTTCAACCGGTACGACAGCACGACACCGCTGTACGAACCTGAAGAGAAAACCTCCCAGAGAAACCGTACATCCTCTCCAGGAGTTGCTTTTCTAGATTTGAAGGCCGGAATGTGAACATATGTATCAATGACAAACGAGCTCTACTTTCTCACTGCTTCTCGTTCAGCTGCACACAGACACACACACACACACACACACACACCCTTCATCAACCTCTGCCCTCCAGTCTGGGCCTTGTGAGGCTCTCCTCCCTTCCTCACACCCACGCTCACACAAGGCCTTCTTTATCAAGGCGGGAGGAGGGGAGCGACAGAGATGGAAAAAGAAAAAAGCTCCCACGCTCACACCAAAAAGCGACCAGCAGCTAGACGTGAGTGTGTTTGCGTGAAACCGCTGGCGTCCAGCTCCATTGATCCCTGATGCTGGAATTAGGGTGTGTTGTCCTGAAACGGCCTTTCCATGGAAACATTAGATATCCACACAATGATGCCCCCGCACCGAGGAGCCCCTTCTGGGGGAAGATGCAGCGATGTGGCCCCTTAGAGGAGCGGAGATCCTGGGTCACTGGACACAGTTGGAGTGAATTTAATAACAGGGTGATGATGAAGAAGAAGAGAGGAGAGGAAAATTAAGGAATAGAAAGGAAGGGATGAAGAGGGAATGAAAGGAAAGGACAGGAGAAGAGGAGAGGAAAGGGAAAAATGGAAAAGTAAAAGAAACTGAGATGGATTTATTTGGTTCATCTTATTTATCATCCATCGATCACTAACATTCTGACGTCAGCCACAGAAAAACATCCTGCGAGCTCTGTCACATGGACGAACACCAACATGTGAGTGAACGCTCACTTGCTTGTGAACATAAGTCATCTCTCTCTCTCTCCCTCCCTCCCTGGTTAACACTGTGGCTTTTGTTTACGCCAGAGGAGGAGAGCGTGTCCACGTTTTTACATTTCCCCGATATGTCGGCCTCTTGCGGCTCCGACTGACCACAGGTTCGGACAGACCTTCGCTGAGATGAGACACCACACAGGAAGCTCCCTGCTTTTACATTTTTAATTTCCCATCCACAAAACGATGGTGTTCTGTCATGTTGGCTCCATCTGAAATCTGAATTTAAATTTATACCTACAGTTACACGGCTGGCGACAAACTCTACTCTTGTTTTCGATGAGCTTGAAGCATGATGGGTAAACAGGAAAGTTGGCGAGTGATCCACACATACCTTAGGAAAACCTAATAAAGAAGAGCCACACCGTCCGTCAGTTCAAGCATTCCCCCGCTCATATACAAACCTATGTATATCTAAACACTCCGTCAGCTCTGTGGTTTCTCAAGTTTGTTTTCCAACCAGAACATTTTCAGTAATTATTTAAAATATGCCGTCGCCACTTTCTGGTGGGTCTCCTGGCTGGTTTATTTTTATTAGACGCACTCCCAGGACGAGACTAAATATTTTAAATTCAAATTAAAGAGTCACCGACAGCGTCATACATGAGGAAGAGCCAACCATGTTCAGTGAGCTGGACCATCTCAGAACAGTTTGATAACCTTAAACACAGAATCTGGGTTGTACACTCAAGTGAGGGAGAAGACCTGAGCTGCCGAGGATGAAAAAAAAAAAAAAAAACGCTTCATTGCCAGAAAATTCAAAGAAAACAGACGTTGCTGTGCCGCCCACCGCGTTTGATTGACAGGTGATCTTTGGTGAAATCCAGCGCAGCCTCACACCAGAGATGTTCTCAGCACCTTAAGCTCCAGTAATACCATCGAGATCCTCAGTTAATCTGTGAAAACAAGAGCCTCATTTCAGACTCTCCGAGCGCTCTGCCACATCAAAGGGTGCCACTACCCACAATCCTCAGCAGAGGAGCAGAAAAGTGCTGCACTAACACCCCCCCCACCCCCCCGACCTGACCCTGAAGAAATGCCAACCAGTCGAACCTTAACCCTCGGCCATCATCGAGATCTACACATCATAAAACAGACCCCCCCCCCCCAACACACACACACACACACACACACACACACACACTCCCTCTAATCCACCATAAGCCTGACACTCAAACTGTGACACTTCACCTTATTCATACACTTAAGTGACACACAAAAAGAGTGTAATAATCCAGGTGTCACATGTGCACACACACACACAGACACACACACATATATACATAAGATGGGTTTGTGTATATGTTAACACCAAAGGGGAAGGAGTTCCTTTGAGGGACGCACTGGTGCTCGACTCAAATATACAAACGCGTCCAGAGGTTCTTTAAGGACGTGTTGAGACTGCACCCTCTCAGAAACACATCCAACACAAAAACACACAAAGCAAAGTGTGTTCTCGTGGTTATTTAACTGTCCTGTGATCCTTACGAAGCACGATCGAGTGAAAATGTTACACGCCTGCGAGCAGGAAAAACAATTTCACGGGGTTTAGAGCAACTTTCTGGAGCACGTGTAGGTAAATTACAGATATTGTTTCTGACTTGAGTTTACAACTATATATATATATATATATATATATATATATATTTCCAGCTCTACACCTATCTACACACAAACACACACACGCCTCTTGCTGTGTGTTTCTGGTGGAGTATGGAAGCCATTAGATCCGGTGTCCAGCACTGACAATAGCGGAGGTTAAAAGGTTGGCGGCCTGGTGGGACCAGAGACGGACCGGGCTGATCCGTCAATGTCAAAACAAAAGACTCTAAGTGCATGTGTGAATTCCTCTATCTCACACACACACACACACACACTCAAACACGGGTGAAATATTAACTTCCTAATCTGCTCTAAATGACTTTGTGCTCTCCACCAAACGTTTCCTCAGGATCTGGTGTGGTTTCGTGACTGGACGTGTTTTGTGTATTTGCGTTGTACATTGTTCATTGTGTTTATTTCTAAACCGTCAGATTAAATCTTATTGACCAGCTCTCGAACTCAGTCTGTCATTGTTTCCTCTCCAAGCTTTCATGTGATGTAAGTGTTTTAAGGAGACACAACCAGAACTTAGCGAGCAAGTCACAGAAATGTCGTCCTCTCAGTCGGGGGCGTAGCTTTGACGGGAAGGCCGATGCTCTTTCAGGATGACCAACCCGAGCTTTAATTCAATCCTTCTGCATTCATTTATTTAAGTCTTAGTCTTACGGATTAATAAGAGGGCTTTTCTTTTTTAACATCATCTGGTGAAAACGCTAATCAGCAAAAGATTATCCCAGAATCCCAAATCAACAGCAGCTACAGGCAGGAGAGCATCAATCTGACAGCCGAGCATCCAGAAACCTGAAACCATCAACACTTCCCTCCATGTCCTGATTCTATCTCTCCATCTATTATCTCTTCATCCATCTCACAGGCTTCAGACGACGCAGCTGAAGACGACCCCTGTTGGCCGTATTTCCATGCAGGATCATTTCTGTCCTGTCATTTCTTCCCCTGCACTGTTTTATCCTCCTTAATCCCTCCTCCTCCTCCTCCTCCTCCTACACCCTCCTTACCTTTCTTTCCCTCTGTCTGTCAGTTCATCCATCATTTCCCTCTTCCATCAATCCCTCCACCTCTCTATTGAAAAGGTTTGCTGCCTGATTATAGAAGTGTTCATTTATCTTTGCTTTTTAATGATGAAAATTGATCGATCAAATCCAGATCTCAGACATTTTGGTTCCCCTCTCAGAAGTTCCACTCGCCTCCTTCCAAAGAGGACAGGACGTGAGGGAAGTTATGACTCGCACAATCCCCACTCATCATCCGCATCACTCGACAAGGACGAGGGATGAAAGGATGTTTCCTTTAGAAGGCAGACGACAAGAGAAGATGCAGTAAACAAAGAGAAGCTTGTAACATGTCAGACCTCAAGCTGGAGTTGTTCTGCCAGGGTTGCCACGAAAGTAGAGTACATTGCACAGTGGAATGTGTGTGTGTGTGTGTGTGTGTGTGTGTGTGTGTGTGTGTGTGTGTGTGGTAAGTTCTTTGGTTTGAGGCATGGCTACGTCGCAATAAACCGTAAACATATAAACACAGATGCTCAGAGACGAAAAAACACAAAAAACGACGCCTCTCTCGCAGCCTTTCTTAATCCGACATAATAGCTCGGAAACTGCTTCTCATGTCGAAGTGTTGGACGTTATAGCTGCAGTGTGGTCGGTGGAAAATGATGTAAAAGAAAAACCAGGAACAAGGTGGGATTAAAGAAACTGGGAGTAGTTCAGACGTTATTCACACAAATCCCAACTCGACTACATGGACTTAAAGTAAATTACGAGAATAATGCAACTGTCAGGTGGAGTTTTGGGGCTGGAATTGAATTATCATTCTGGATTCAGCTACTGATTATTTTTTAAATTAATAAACTGCTCATTTACTTTAGAATATAATATATGGCTCCATTTACTTTGGTCAAAAACCCACCAACACCCACCAACATCTGGCTTTGCTCTGCAAATGTGAATGGATCCAATCTGCATTCACTCACCGAGCTGCAGACAAGGAAACATGACAACACCGGGATGAGCGGGCTATTTTCTTCTTCTTCTTTAGTTTGGCCGTCTGTCCATTGACGCTGCACCTTTTCCTGCGTGATGCGATGACGCAAATTGCACTTCAAGTCGTTGGCACAGAAATAACCATGAACGTTTGGGTGCTTATTGATTTTTTTTACATCTCTAGGACAAACGCACAACTGTGACCTTTTCTGTTTTTGCAAGATGCAACACTGGGAAGTCGGGGAGGTGGAAGAGCGTTTGTGATGTTGAACAGGACTAACGGGGGAAAATCTAAAAGGCAAAGCTCTCCTCTGCAGGTCAGAATGTGCAAATCAGCAGAACTGAAGACCCAACAGGGGTTTTCAAAACATTGCATGAAGATGCAATTTTGGTGAAATCTGAGTAAAGCAAACATAGCAGATCTGTGTGTGTGTGTGTGTGTGTGTGTGTGTGTGTGTGTGTGTTGCCCACCCCACAGTCAGACAGTAAGGAGGAGAATGGGGGGGGGGGGGGGGGGTTTCTACAAATGTGGCTGACGAGTAGAGCAGTTGTCCTTAAACCAGGAGGTCGGTGGCTCAAATCCCGTCCTGTGCTGAAGTGTCCTTGGGCAAGACACTGAACCCCCGATGGCCCCTCATAGATGCTGAATGCACTAATTGGAAGTCGGTTTGGACAAAAGCATCAGCTAAAATAACTGTAGCCCCCATGTATCTTTAGTATGTTCTCTTCTCACACACACACACACACAAACATGCTGCAACTGCAAAAATAACAGTGTTGTGTGTGTTTAAGGGTCAGTATACTGATGTACTTACACAAAGAGGGGTTGTTATTATAGTGTTTGTGTGTGTGTGTGTGTGTGTGTGTGTGTGTGTGTCTCCAGACATAGCCTAAAAGAAACAGCGAAAGGCTCCACAGATCAGAGATAGGGACATTCCAACTCCACCCCAACATACACACAGTGACTCCACCTATTCACAAGCTGCAGGGTTCTGCATCTGATCCACCCACAATCATTTATCTGAGAAATGTCCACCAACACTCCGAGTGATAACTCTGTTCTTTGTGTTCGCACCTCTCCATCTTTCTTTTATTCAGTCTTAACCCCTCGTCCTCCCTCCATCATCAAGTGCTATCGTTAATCTTTATATTACGGTATTTTCTGATATTCAGTTTACTGATGCAGGAGACTCAGAAAAACTTTTTTTTTTCCAGTAGAAACAATTTAAACTTTAAGTCCATCCTGTGCTTAACACAAAACTCCTGCAAACATGAATGCACTCTTTCTTTTGGTCTCTCATCAATATGCACTATTGTGTACTACGTTGTTACACCACAGATGTTTTTGATTAGTTAAGACAGTTAGAAAAGCAAGTCAGGACAGAGGATATGGAAACACACACACACACACACACAGTAGGGACAATAGCATCTCTATCTGATGGCATCCTCATCTACCCCCCGCAGAGCAGAATGCCACTGGAGGCTACCTTTACAGGAATGTAGGGACTAAAACACACACACACCCACACACACAGAGAGAGAGAGAGAGAGAGCGAGCTGTTTACCGACCCAGGACATTTGGTTGCATACCTTCGACCACATGTCAAAACATTCTTTTGTAAAGTCCCGGGACTTCTGTTACTGTCAACAGCAGGACGAGAGAGAAAGATTATCGTCTTCATCTTTGTTGTCTGTTCTGGGTGAATCAAATTCCCAGCTTCTAGCGGAGTTGTGAAACACACTCCGTCAGAGCGCTGCCCACAAGAAACCGAGCCCGAGGTCCGACAAAAAAAAACACAAATAAGAAAATAACCAAACTTTTCTGGAGACAAAACATGCACCGTGCCCACGTGTCTAGACTTCTGTTTGAATTCACACCAGAACTATTTCAAAAACCTGAAGTTCAACAGGGCATTAAATATTTAACTGGATTTAAAGAATCAGCTCTGTTAATAGACCCAGTAAATCTAGATCCTGGTCAGTGGCAGTGAATTGAAAATCCATACAACATGTACAGTGTGATGTTCACTTAGATGAGCCATGTCTGGTCTGCAGGGGGCTGATGGGAAAAACACTCAAATCCAGACACGGCTCAGCTGAGCCACTGGGCTCCGACAGATTTTTTTATTTTTTGGTTAAGATCGTCCCGTCATCGGCCCCTGTGATTTACCGACACACGCCCAGGCACAAACCCACAGAAACATGTCGTCCCCGGCACAAACCAGCAGCGAGCTGGCATGAGGTCATACAGTAAAACCCCACATGAAAGTGAGCTGACAGCTCAGCAGCTGCTGCTCCGTCGAACACAACAATGGGGAGAACTCACCACTTAGTCATCACAAACACATCCAACAAAAGACACAAAAGATGACCCAAAACACATGGGACTGACAACTGCTGGTGTTTTTCAATGATAAATGACTGTGAAAACGCCTGTATGTCTCTGAGGCTGTATAATCATACATGTGGGTCAAGACCAGGAATTTACACAGATCAAAAAACTGGCATGTGAAGTTAAAGTTTGCTTGTATTTGTGTGAAAATCTTCTCACTCTATTTTCTCACTTGATTTATAACGTCAGTAAACATCTTGCTCAGGAGTCCGTGGTCTCAGTCTCTTGTTTCAAGTCTTCTTCAATACAACATGAAGTTGATTTCGTAAATTCAAAAATGTTTACTTCTGGTTTCCGACAAAATGCCCATGTTTGACGTGAAACAGCTGGTGCGCACCGAAGACAATATTAACACCTCCTGTTTCACACCCTAACGGCTGAGTCTATACGTGAACGTTTATAGGTTTATACGTCGTTTACTCGTTAGCTTCAGCTACTCGAATCTGGAGACAAAGCAGCAAATGCAGCGCAGTGTTACCGCAAACTACACTTGTGCTGTGCTAAATTGTAAATGAATTCCCTAGGGGGCGGTGTTGCAGTTATCAAACTAGTATATAGGAAAAAAAACGTAGTAAAATAGATCAAAATGGACGTTAAGGTTTGTGTGCAATGCAAAACACCGCGCATGTATTTTCACCGCAGCATGCTCAAGCCCTGACTGACTAGTTAATAACCTGACAACACACTGACCGACACACGGGGTCACTTAACGGCTGATTGAGTAGCAAAGCTAAAAGACAGACACATAACCATGCACACAATCCACACACACACACACACACACACACACACACACACACACACACAGTAGTAATTTGTTATGCTCCTGGAGGAATGTTGACCAAATGGCTTATATCCCTCTGCTGTCTCAGACGGGGAAAGCCGCCCTTCCCCCTCCAGGAGTGCACACACACACACACTCATGAAGGGCAACGAAACACACACCATAAAACACGGACATCCTGAAAGGGCAACAGGAACATTCATACACGTCGTCTAAAACTCACTCTATCAAAAACACAGGGGTGACGTCCGCTCACGTTGCACAAAAAAAACTTTGACCTCTTACTAAACCTGGAATAAAATAGTTATTATCATGACCGATTCTTGTCTGTTAACATCTTTTGATTAACTGCGAATGAAAATATAAAAATGGAGGTTATGAAGTTCTCCTCTGGTTGTGGGGGCAGACTCGGGGGCAGACCCACAACATGCTGGAGGGATTGTATATCTCATCAGGTCTGGGAATTCCTCGGGATCCCTTGTGTGGAGTTTGGGGTCGTAAACCAGTTTGATTTTCTTTGCCTATGAGGCCTGTTATATTCTGTCTGAAGCTTTTGTCTGAAGGATGGATGGATGAACAGATTCAGGAAAGCCCGCTCTGCTTCCCCTGACATCAGATTACGGGGGAAAGGTGCACCGTTATCCTCATATTTAGATGATGTCATGGCGCCCTGCTCTGTATGACAGATGGTTTTTCACTCCGCAGCGTGGTCAGACCGAGTAACCAATGTGCCGTCATCCACCGGTTACTGAGCTGCCGTTTTTTAAGGCTTCGAGGTTTATCCAGCGCCATCTTGGTTATTTCAAAACCAGAAGAAACTTGGAGTGTAGTCTGACTGAGAGCTGGACGACAGCGCACGCCCAACTATACCTGCGACCGGCTCCCATTGGACGCTACTAGCTGTCAAAAATAATTCTCGCATTCTCGAGAAAACAGATTTCGGGAACTTCTGTATTGGCTTCACTTTCCAGACCTTCAGCAAGTCGCCTGACACATAGAAGCGTGCGTCACTGTGATACATCGCTTCACTCCCCCCAGGGATTAATAAAGTTTTTATCAAATATTACATCAGCAACTAAACGTTCTGGCTTTTTTTTTTTATATGACAAATGTGAGGATCACACACAAACACACTGATCCCTCTTCCTCTCGAACGTGAGGGGGTTGAATTAACGACTGTATTCAGCAGTACAGACACTGTAAACCTCTGTTCTGAGGCCGATGGAAACTCTCTCACCCTCGCTAGACCTAAAACATATGTATAAACTCTTGTCTTACACACACACACAAACACACACACACACAAACACACACAAACCTCAACTTTACCTTCTCTCCATCCTGACTCTCTCTTCTTTCCTTCAAGGACTTTACACTTAATCATTAAACACTTTTTCTACACTAAAGTTCCCGGTTCAGCTCTCACCGCCTGAGCTGCTTTATTGTGTGTGTGTGTGTGTGTGTGTGTGTGTGTGTTTGTGTGTTTTAACAGGCCACTGGACACAAAACACCCATAGACCACATTTTGATTTTCATCTCCTTTAGCAGTCCCAGTCACATTTTCCCAGGGGCTGTGTTACTGTGTGTGTGTGTACGTGTGTGTGTGTACGTGTGTGTGTGTGTGTGTGTGTGTGTTTCCAGATGACTGAGCCAGGCTTTTCCATTCCCCACTGTGGCGCTGTGGTGAATATGGATGCACACCGGCCAACATTTACACCACCGCTGCTGCGACTTTTCAGCAGAGTGGGCGAGAGAGGGAAAGATATAAAGAGACGGAGGGAGAGCGAGCAGAGGTTGCACGTCAGCCGGCCTACTTATGCACTGGACTGAACACACACACACACATGCATGCAGACCACCCCCAGCCGAACACACACCAATAATTACTTGCAGTAATTCAAAAGACACTCTCCTTATTTCCAGCAGCTCACTGCCGGTCAGTGAGAAGAGGCCGGGAGGAAAAGCCGGCCCCCCCACGACTTTATCGCACAAGGCGAGGTCACGTCCAAATCTGTAAGCACGCACTAAATCTCCCACAAAGCCCTCAAACTTTCCCAAATACGCACACCTGAGTGCGAGACAACCCCAGATTACGGCTCCGCAGAGCTAACAGCAGAGCGCGCTGCACGTCGTTCTGCGCGTCCATCAACTCTCATCACCTCCCGCTTTGTTTTCTGTCAATTCACGAGGATGCTGCTGTGGCGAGCTTTTGCAAAAAAAAAAAAAAAAGGGTCAGTGACAAACACGCAGAGAGAAATTACAACCATCCCACATCCCACAGACACCGGAGCGGTTTTAAGTCGTCTGTCAACGCTCGAGTATTTTAGCCACCCGCTGACCAACGCAACAGGAAGATGAACCGAGCCGTTTCGTGGGTCCCCCCCCACGGGAACCCCTTTTAGCACCCCTGTGAAAACCCTCTGACCTCCAGGTTTGAGGACCCGACCACTCCATCAGATTATATAGTGCTTTTCATTCATAGACAGTGACAGCTGACAAACATCAACCCGCGCCGGATATTTGCTTCAGTGCTTGGAAATAACTTTTTATTCTCTGCCTGAGAGGAGGAGGAGGAGGAGGAGGAGGAAGAGTGAAACTTCAGAACATACGAGACGTTTGGAGTTGAAAAGTTTAAACCAAGCGGCTAAAAGATCCCACACACACACACAAAGCTCATCACAACTGCTGTGCTGGTGAAGCTGTCCGACTTGATGAAGGCTGAAGACGTGTTATAGAAAGATCTCATATTTAAGATCTCATATTTAAGATCTCATATTTATCTAAAGCAGTGAATGTAATGGAGTACAAGTGTCAGAGTAGAAACACTTGATACCTTTTAGAGGGTACTCTTGTATTCCACGACATGTGTTTGACTTCTTAGTTCAAAGTTACTTTGCAATGTGAGATTGATGGATATTGTTTTTTACTTTATTTTTACTTTGCACCTGTCTTGTTTACTTTCATGTGAGATGCATCATGTGTACATGAATCTTTCTACCTGTACTCCATCACAATACAGAGAGTAATACTGTACTCCATCACATTTCAGAGAGTAACAGAGTACTCCATCACAATACAGAGAGTAATACTGTACTCCATCACATTTCAGAGAGTAACAGAGTACTCCATCACAATACACAGAGTAATACTGTACTCCATCACAATACAGAGAGTAACAGAGTACTCCATCACAATACAGAGAGTAATACTGTACTCCATCACATTTCAGAGAGTAACAGAGTACTCCATCACAATACACAGAGTAATACTGTACTCCATCACAATACAGAGAGTAACAGAATACTCCATCACAATACACAGAGTAATACTTTACTCCATCACAATACAGAGAGTAATACTGTACTCCATCACATTTCAGAGAGTAACAGAGTACTCCATCACAATACACAGAGTAATACTGTACTCCATCACAATACAGAGAGTAATACTGTACTCCATCACATCTCAGAGAGTAACAGAGTACTCCATCACAATACAGAGAGTAATACTGTACTCCATCACAATACAGAGAGTAATACTGTACTCCATCACATCTCAGAGAGTAACAGAGTACTCCATCACAATACAGAGAGTAATACTGTACTCCATCACATTTCAGAGAGTAATACTGTACTCCATCACATCTCAGAGAGTAACAGAGTACTCCATCACAATACAGAGAGTAATACTGTACTCCATCACAATACAGAGAGTAATACTGTACTCCATCACATCTCAGAGAGTAACAGAGTACTCCATCACAATACAGAGAGTAATACTGTACTCCATCACATTTCAGAGAGTAATACTGTACTCCATCACATCTCAGAGAGTAACAGAGTACTCCATCACATCTCAGAGAGTAACAGAGTACTCCATCACATTTAACTGACTGCTGTAGTTACAAGTTGGTTGACAAACAGTTTGCATACAAAACTCAGAGTGAAACTTTTAATGTTAAATCTGATCCTTGTTGTTGATCAGTTCATTGATTAGTGAACATCATCATAAGTTGACTGCTGGATGTTATCATCAGTGTATTAATTAGTGATCTTTATCATCAGTGTATTAATTATTGATCTTTATCATCAGTGTATTACTTATTGATCTTTATCATCAGTGTATTAATTATTGATCTTTATCATGAGTGTATTAATTATTGATCTTTATCCTCAGTGGAGCTGGACTCACTTTAGTGATGATGAGCGGCTCCCCGTGCTCCAGTCCTCCTTTCAGCGTGAACCCCCACGGTGCTCCCCCGCTCAACTGGACCTGAATGTGGTGGAAGGAGACGAGCTGCTCGACCGTTTCCATCCTTTCTTCCTCTCCCTCTCTTTCTGTGCGTCCGTTATCCGTTCACTTTCTTCTTCTCCTCCTCCTTCTTCTTCTTCTTCTCCTCCTTCTCCTCCTCCTCCTCCTCCGCCCTGCTCCCCGGTGCGGTGGCCGGGCTGTGGTGGTCCGTCGCTAGCTTAGCGGCGCCGGTAGCGGTGTCTCGGCAGCTCCATCCCCGCAGGAGCGACAACAAGGAGCGGGTGGATGAAGTGTGGAAGCACGGAGGGAGGGAGGGAGAGAGAGGGAGAGGGGGAGAGGGGGAGGACAGAAAGTGTCCGGACAAAGTTACCCACAACTTCACGGTTACAACTTCCGGTCAGAATGTTTACCCGTTAGCTAAAAACGGACGTTAGCATGTTTAACGTTTTTAATCCCGCTCTTTTTTTTAAATCAAATGTTTCTGCGCTTCTTTTCGTTGAATCCCGCAAACTGATAACCGCATTATTCCCGCAAAACGTGTCGCTCAAAGGCTTTTATTTCGCTATTTAACCCTCGTGTTTCCGGTCGCACCTTCGCTAACTTCCGCAGCCGCAAACTTCGGGAAAACTTTTCCCAGCGCGAGGCAGCCAGGCCCCGCCCACTGTTCGAACTTCACGGTGTGATTGACAGGTGCCTCCGCCAATAGCAGAGAGGCTTTGGATTCAAGTAGCCAATCGTGAACAGCGCATTGGAATCACACGAGGAGGACGATTAAGAGACTTTTATTTTGTATTTATTAGTTAATTTCATTCATCGACCAAAGAAAACTATGAGTTCAGTTTAATGTTTTAACGTTTTAAAGAGAAAATAAAGAAATAAATGTATTTGTTGAAAAAATAAACATCATCAACATAAGAAGTCAAACAATCACCATGTCAAGGTTGATATAAATATTCTGGTAACTCAAAGATAAAGTTGTTATGATAGATCTGATCATTATCATCTTTGTATTCAGATTTAATGTTTCATTTGTATAAATCTATTTTGCTTTATTTTTATTGCTGAATTATGTATTATTTTAATCTTTTATTTTGGTATCACATCCCTTCTATCTTACAAATGAAGATTATTATTTATATCCCTTTATATATCTGCCCAAAAAAGTTTTGAAACTTCATACAAGTCCAAAACAATTGGACCCTTTTCTTTTGGACTCACGTTGTCGAATATCACGTGTGTTTCTGCTGACGGATGATGAAAGTGTTTGAGTCTGATGTGGTTGTATTCATGTTGGACTAGAGCTGTGATCACAAGCATCCCTGCTGATTCCCAACGAAGTGGTTCACTCCTGAACTAGGACGAGTACACACTGATTGACTTGTTCTGTCCTCGAGGCGAAGTTCGTCAAAGCCGAGGTTCTGCAGACCTGCAGCACGAGCACCTTCAGTGCACGAGCCCGCAGGCCAACAACAACAACAACAACATCTGCTATCGCGTCCCACACATTTCCAAGGCCTGACCAGTCATTCCACTGTGCTTCGCTCAACCACCAAATTAGGACACATTCAAACAAGCAATCACAAACTCTCAGCAGAGTTACACAGGAAACGTCACCGTTTCTGCTCCAGTGATAACCAGCAACATTTGTTGAGTTTATTTAATAATCAATCATGATGTTTCACAATGTTCTTCTGTCAGCTTTACTTAGCAGATCGTATGTGAATGTTTTTAACAGATACGCTGGGAGGAAATGTGCCTTTTTAAATATATGAGAATATTAAATACACTGGAAAATATAAGCCATCAGTATGTAATTGTATGTTTCATGTGGAATCCAAGATAAAACACTCATGATGGTGTCAAACGGGTCTTTTATATTATATCAACTCATCTATATTTGTATTACTGACATTTTAAATATTCATCAGCAAAAACAAAGGTTCATTCTAATGTCCACTTTGACTTTTTAAAGTTAGCGCCAAGTCCCATCCACTAACACAGAGGAGGCGGGGTTTAGGATCCATACTGCGGCCAGCCACCAGGGGGCGATCCTGATTATTTGGCTCCACTTTCAGGGAGCTGTAATGTCGTCCATCTTTATATTCAGTCTGATTCGTTCAATGAAGCACGGTGGAGCCATCAGGTGGTAGAATAACAGCACTGCACCACAAGAATTAGCAATTCTGAAAATATATTTCAACTTCGCTATAATCACATAAAAACAATTCACAGCTGGGATATGTTTAAGGATAAAACCCCAAAAACTACAAGATATGAAGTACTGCTGCTTAGTGAGAGTAATTTGTAATTTGCTCTGTTTGTCTGTGATACTTTCTTACATCTGTTTTTCTATTGTGGTGTAGTTTTTATATTTAGATGCTGTAACTCACAGACTTTCTTCATAGGCTACATTTTGTCTGTTAGTATAATTTGCAGCTAAATTGTTCTCAGCAGGGAGGAGCCGAACAAACCTCATCCTGTTTCTGTTTTTAACCTGAAATAAAAAGAAATGAAAGAAACACGAGCCGGAGGACGAACCACTTTTCATTTTTCATTTAAACTTGAGTTCACATGAAAGCAGCGCTCGCTCACCGAAACCAAATATTACAGTTGAGAGTTTTTACAGCAAGAGACACGGACCAAAACAAACTCCTCGTGGTCTGAGAGGAGAGACGTCTGGACACGTTCACGTCTGTCCACCCTGTCTCATGACACGTGCAGAGGTATAGTCTCACACACACACACACACACACACACAGTTTAGTGGCACCACAGTGTAGTAGCATTCCACAAGTGATTATCTACAATCCCAATCTCTTCAGGCTGCGGAGGGAGTGTGGGAAAACTGCAAACACACATAAACAGTAAATAAAGAAAGCCTGAGGAAAGACTTTAAGATCAGACTGTGTGTATTATTTACATGTGGAAGTGTTTCTGAACATTAAACCCGTTAGCTTTACTAGAATGTCACTAATTGGCGCTCGTTTCTCCACCGAGGCCCGACAGTCTCCTCACGAAACCACAGTCAAATCAGAAATATGTCAGATTTTTGTTTTCATCAAGATCAATTTATTATTCTCTCAGTAAGGAAGCGAAAACGTTGATGTCAGCTCCGTGATTCTCTCGTCAACTCAAACCTGGAGATTTTACAGTTCATTTGTTATCATGGAGGGAAAATCCACGTCGTTTTCAAACAACAGAACACTTCACCAAAATAAAGACATTATAGTAGACCTTAGAAAACATGCATTTCATTTTATTAATAATTTTCATTCGTAATAAAAATTGCATTTGTCTCCATTACAATACTTTAGTTTTCTTTAACATTGCACCTCGTTATCAGACCTTTTTTTTTTTTCTTTAGTTTCTCTCTACAAGAAGTTTCCTTTCCAAATCCCCCTCCCGTTATAAATACGTACAAAATGCAAAAGTAGAGACTGTTAACAGCAAAAAAAGTAACATCACAATAAATTCTTTACAGTTACATCCAACACGCTCGACCCCTCGTCCAATAAAAATACTCGCTTGTCTGATTTCTCAACATCCAGAGAGGATGTTGAGAAATCAGCATCTCCCACATCTCCCTGATGTGAAACAGACCAGGTATTTTTTTCAATTTTTTTTTTATAAAAGAGATACAGAAAAAAAATAATTGATACATTAACACAGAGAGAAAAGAAAGATTCATGAGACGATTTGTGGTTGATCCTAAAGTTTTCTTAAAAAAGTGTGAAGTCGAATTTCTGCAGAAGTTGAATTTGTGAAATGACCACTCAAACCTATTTAGTTAAATTACTCACAAGTGTCTTAAAATGCTTCCAACACAAATCTGCGGCAAAGTGCAAACACGACAGTGAGTGTGAAACGGAGCAACCAGCACAGTGCTTCAGAATCACATTACAATTATTATCAGTTCAATCGTAAAGTCTGGGACTCGCTCCCGTCGGCACAGCCCAGAGTTCACATCCAGCAGCTGCCGGTTTAAAGTGCTTTCACAGTGATGGTGAGGATCTGCAACCACAACGACTTCCTGCTTCCAGCCTCCAGCTCGTTATGGTTAGCCGCCACCGCCGCCTTCAGATCAAATGACCCGTCAAGTCCGCCCCCGCTTTTAGTCCTCTTTGCTCCCGAGTGCTTTTTAGCGACACGTGCACGACTCGGCCACCATGTCCTCAAACTCCTTGTACTCTACCTTCTTCTTGTGCACCACCAGCACGCTCATGGGCATGTACTTGCAAGGCACGCAGGACGGTGGGGGGACGTCCCCGAGGCCCAGGTCGTTGATGAGCGTCTGGACGATGGCGTGGTTGGGGGAGTGGTAGCCGCTGTGAAGCACCCGCGGGCAGTCGCCTTGACAGAAGCGGGGGTTGTAGACCGGCGGGGCGATGAAGTAGTGGCCCCAGCCGAGCTCGTCGAAGGAGAGGCTGAACGAGTGGAGCTTGCAGCGGTTCTTGGGCACGCTGGTTTTGCGTTTGTAGTTAGGTATGTCGGGGACGATGGAGGCCGAGGGGGAGGAGGAAAACGAGGAAGACGAGGAAGTCGGGGCGTTTCTCAGAGCGTCCAGCAAAGGATCTTTTGACTCTGAAGACGAGGAGTCTTTGGAGCGACGGCGGCGGCGCACTGAAGGGTGCAACCGCCCAATTTGTCTCATGATGTTTCTCCCTTCAGCCCCCAACAGCTCCGCCATCCAGTCCTTCCCTTCCCTCTCTTCCTCCAAGTACAGAAGCAGAGACGGGACTTCGAGGTGAGCTTCCTCTCTCCGTCGTCCTCGAAGACGAGACCCCCACCACCACCAGGGGCCGCCCTCCTCTCCGGCGAGCCGAGGTTCTGTGCACCAGTACTGGGCGGTGAGGGTCAGGTGTCCGCCCACGTCCTGCTCCTTCCTTTGCAGGACGTGTCCCGTAACGTGTGCCGTGATGTCCATCTCTGTCCACTGCTCGTGGGGCTCCAGGGTGACCTGGCTCTCCGGGCCCAGCGAGGGGATCTGGGCTCTGCAGCGGAGCGGCTCGGGGGCCTGGGCGGAGCTGGAAAAAGAGGTGGAGGATGAGGAGGGAGGGGATGAAGAGCGGAGGTGGACGAAAGAGGCTCTGATCAGCTGCTCGGAGGGGAGAGTGTCGAGGTTGTACTGAACCGTGAAGGTGTAGTGGTGGTCTGAAGGGACAGAACAGAAATCAATCAACACTGAGTCCGGCAGCAGCTTCTGTTTGAGTTTGAGCAGCTGATGGAGGAGACGAGAGCTTCTCCCAGGATTCTCTTTGTTTTTGTCGTGAAAACCAAAAACTAAAATTTATTGCAAAGGTGATTTGGTGAAAATCCAAATAAAAATCCAGATGTGGTGGATTTAATAAGGAGACTGTCGGGCCTTTTCCAGATCCAAAATATATTATCTTCTCTTTTGTTTGTTATGACCTCAATAATCACAACACACACACACACACACACACACACACACACACACACACACACACACAATACAACAAAGCACGTGAGGACATGAGGTAAGTTGGCTGCCTCACCTCTGGACGCAGGTTGGTAGTGCACCGTGGAGGCCGAGGGTCTGAGCAGGCGTACCGTGTTGGAGCCGAACTTCCGGTGCTGTTTGGGCCTCCCGTCCGGTTCCGCCGCGCTCCGGTACAAGCTAAGCATGAACTGCACGTTCTGGTCCCCCCGCTGCTCGTCCGTCGTCCGGTGGTGCGCGTCAACCTGCTTCGGGCTCGAAACACCGCGACGGCTGCGCTTGAGCGCGGTTTGCCGGGAGGCCGCGTTCCGCCCGGAGAGGACCCCGGTGCAGGTGGAGCTGAGCAGGAAGACGATGAAGCAGGAGAGGACGCACACACGCAGGGGCCCGTGTTTGGTGCTCGTCGCCCTCATGTTGCTCATATATAAAAAAAACAAAAAAAAAACCTCTGGTGTCAGCGAGCTCCACGGACCAGGCTGTGACTGGAAACCATCCTCAGCGCGGCCGAGGGCGCGTTTTACAGGAACACACGATCACCGGACATTTCAGGGGTGACGATCAACTTCCTGAAATCACCTCTGACCCCAATTAACCCTTCGGATGATCGGGAACCGCCCACAGAGGCTCCAGGGAGCCACGTGATTGGTGCGTAAAGGTGCGTAAAGGTGCGTAAACACAACCCTGATGTTACGTTTCATTAAGTGCAGCATCAAACTCGGTAAATACAGAAACCTACAAGTACCATGGGACAATTTTTTGATGCAAACACCAAGGAAAACACTTTTATTGAAAGTGTTTGTGAACAGTTGTATTTTGTGTTGGTTACATTGGTTTTCTGTTTGAACCATATTGTTGAGGTTTGCTGAAGATCGTTGGACAAACAAAGAGACACGTGGTCCCTTTGGGAGAATCAGGTCCAGAGAGCAGAAGGAATCATAAGCATCATAATCCAGAGTTTGTTCTGTTCCAGCTCCTAAAGCAAATCATGTCTCCAGTTCATCCTGACGTCAGGCTGATCGATGCTCAAAGTTCTTCACTGGTGGTGGAGTTGATTTGTGCACTGGTCACTATTTTACTGTAAAGAGTCTGAATTACACAAATAACTTTTACACATTTACACATATTCAATAGACTTTTTGTTGACTAACAGACTGAGTGATAAAAACAGTATCATAGTAAAATAGAATCAGATCCATGAAGTTACTTTTCAGTGTTAAAGAAAAAGAAAAAAAAATCTCAGCAATGTGCATTCATGCAAAACATCCACGAGGTGGCACTGTTCACCAAGATGCTGCATAAAGTTTTTTGTTCACAGAAAAATATAAAGAATCAGTTTGAATAATTAAGACACTAAGTTTACTTGAAGAGGAATTCATTGACTGGGTATTTACTGTAGTAATGAGGAGTTATATGTGTCTGGTTTGCACTTCTCTCTTTCATAAATCTATTTTAGTTTGTTTGTCTTATTTCTCCCTGACCTCACTATCAGGAGGAGCCTCTGTTGAAGGTCGGGTGAGATTCACATGAAGAAAAAACTGGAGATAAACAATCCGAACATGATTAAAACATATCGAAGCAGCCACAGACTCCTCAGATGTTCTGAGTTCTTCTCACTCATCGAACTTCTCTGATAATCTGAGCTCCGACCCTCATTTTTCTAATCTTTGGTTGATGCGATCGTATTAGTTGAACCTGTAATTTAATGTTCCACCGGAGAAACACATGGAATTGCAAATAAACAACATTTACATTTAAATGATTTAAAAAAAAAAAAAAGAGTTGACGAGGAAAAGAAAACACGTCAGGTTTTCAGAAGGAACAAACAAACAGGAGTTGAATCAATAGAGGACGCCACATCGACAGCCGGCTCTTCACCTGCTGCCTGACCTTTGACCTTAATCATATATAATATATACAGGTACAATAAATGTTTTATGTACGATATGTATAACTTATAATAATACAAATAATACATTTAATGGTGCTTTTCTGGCCTCACAATATAAAACTTTTACTGCATAACAAGTCATTCGTTTCTTTCATTGACCGACCCACACTTAGTAGAATAAGTTATGTTGGATAATAAATCTGCAGTTGTAAATGTTACCGAACCGTTTATAAATAAATCAGTAACAAATGACGAGTTCAGTTTTATTTATCAGTCGGTTACAGTTTACAGCTCTCGTCTAAATAGTTCCTGATACAATCCAGTGTTTTTATTTCACCTCATGTATCGTTTCATCTAAACTCTGAGTTTCTGAGATGCAGGTCGAGTGTGTGTGTGTGTGTGTGTGTGTGGGTGTGGGTGTGGGTGTGTGTGTGTGTGTGTGTGTGTGTGTGTGTGTGTGTGTGTGTGTGTGTGTGTGTGAGACGCACTTTGCTCTGTATCAGGGACTGTAAGTGGGTCACAGTGGAGCCGTTTACCAACACACACAACAGGGATTTCTGTGTGAGTCGACGGAAGCACGTCCACATTTTTCATGCACTTTAAATGTTATCATACACACACACACACTCAGTAATGATACAACAAACACATGAATTGTGAACGTGTGACCTGCTTATCTCTGGTAAACACCTTATCTGTGATTTCTCTTCATTTCCAACATGTATCTTGTTGTAACTTCAATATACATTGAATTTACTTTGCGTTGTGTCGTCCTACACGTGCACCTTCATGGTGAAGCCATTAGAAACACTGAGACTCATAAGCTTTGCACTACATGATGATATTACCCCGACCTGCAGAATGTGACCTTGATAATATCTCTCACACTCATTCACTTTGTCACAAGCAGGAATTTAAAAACCCACTTTCCAGTGAGGATTTAAATAAAAGAAACTAGAGCATGTACAACAGTTCTATAGTGAACTGTGAAATTACACACACTCATTAATATCATCCTTAGCGGATGAACATTATGTCTTGTTATACATCTGTCTCATATTATATATAAAATAATATTTTATTTCTGGATCAAACTGAATTTCCGTCTTCAAAAACTGCAGTTGACAGAATTTAATGTCACCTTACATTTGTTTTTGTTAGAATAAGAAGATGCTGAGCTGCGTCGTGGCTCCTGAGGGTCAAAGTCAGGTCACATACAAGTGAAGCGACGTCACTGGATCATTTCACATGAGACGATGTTTGATTCAGGTCGTGTTTCTTCTTCTTCTTCTTCTTCTTCTTTTATCTGTTACAGAAACACTTCATCACTGATTGACTGGAAAGCCTCAGCTTTATGGGCCTGAACTCCCCGTCTGTTTCCTGAAGGGATTTGAGAGAGAGTGTGTGTGTGATGGATGAAATGAGTCAGAGTTTGAATTTACCGTATCTGTGTGTCACTGTGTTCAGACCTGGGATCAGCGAAGCTGGACGACTCCTGCGATGAAGAACACAATGACTTCATGATCACACATCTTCCATCAACATGTGGATTTGTTGCTCAGATTTGTCGTTGGGTCGTGTTTGACCACACGATGGTGTGAGTGTGACTGAGGACAGGTTGTTTCTGGATGAAAAGTCAAAGGTTCAAAGTTAAAGTCCGTCCTCTGGGGAGCGTGAATGGTTGGTACCAGATTTCATGATTATCTGAGTTCAGCTCTGGAGACACTCAAGACTCAGGTATTGATTGAATCAGTTCATATAAGGTGAGAACGTCAGACATTTAAAATGATCTGACTGTGCAGACAGGAGAGAGAGAGAGAGAGAGAGAGAGGAGATCCATTCGGCGATGGCTGACCACGAGCCAAATCACACAGAAACCTTGTTTGTCAGCTCAAATAAAAAAGGAACAGTCAACAAAACGTCCGAGTCAACAGTCTGAGAACGAAGCGCGCTACTGAGAAACGGATATAAATACAAACAGGTCCGGAGAAGAGCTGAGAGAAAGGAAACTAAACTGAGCTCTGTGATAAAACAGCTGCTCAGGTGGAGGAAAGAGCAGCATCAGCATCGCTGCTGTTGTCGTGAAGTTTAATTTAACTGAATTCCACATTCAAGGAATCTGTGTTTCTGCTTTGTCAGGTTTGATCCTTGGGGCTGTGATGATTTAAGTGAAATAAGTTCATATAAAACACGTGATCATCAGCAAAGAAGAACATTGTTCAGGATGTTGCAGCTCCACGGTCGTTGCTTCCTCTGCATGTTAGTTGTGTCTCTTTATAAAAATGTTAGATTTGCCTCTTAATCGTTCTTTTCTATCTTCCTGCATCACTTTATCTCTGTTTTTGGAAGTTTTCATCTTCATTTCATGTCTTTCTGTGTCTCCCTGTGGTTGTTTTTGCTCTTTATGGTGGTTTTGTGTCACTTTGTGATCAATTCGCAGTTTGCCAGCAGTGATTTGAATACATTGAGCAAATCTTAGTCCTTTAAGTCTCTATGATCAAAAGTAGAATTTCGGTTAAATTTAAACGTCTGCATTTGTGTAGAAAATAAAACATTGTGATCTCAGAAAATGAAAAGTCACACGAAAGGTGTTTGTTCCTTGTAAGAACCATAATATCATGTTTACAGAGACAGATAAGAGATAAGCGCTGACACAGATGAACTGTCCCCACGTCCACTATCAGAGATTTATTGGCTGCGACTCAAGGCCTTTATTTCTGGGTATCTGTTCTGTGAACGTCAGGCTGTTCAGACCACGCGAGGACCGAGAGCTGGTCAGACGAGGTCGTGTCTGAACCCTCCCTTCGATCCGTTTGTCCAAAGGAATTATTTCCTTTTACTTCACAGCAATCGAGGTTTAAAGTTCAGACACCACAGAGGGCAGAGGAGTGACTCTGCTCAAAGGGAAACTCACGAGCCCGGTACAAACCCTGTTTGTCTCCGCATCAAAGCTCTAAAATTAAAAATGTAAAATAGATAAACTGTCTCTTTGATAACAAGCATCATTAAACTCACAGAAAAACCTTCAACTTCCAGATCTGCGTCTCTGCAGCTCCACTCTGCAGCTGCTCGGCCTGTCTCGCACAATCTGATGAGTCACGCCTGCCGATAACATATGACGCACATGTGCTGAGTTTTACAGAGCAGGGGATTCCTGTCAGTCTCGTGCTCCTGGGGATGGGGGTGGGGGGGGGGGGGGGGGGGGGGGGGGGCTTCTCCTTGATGATTAACCTGACAGGAATCGACACAAGAATGTTCCAGTGCGTCCTCTCCATGAAATCTCTTTCCCCCTCGTTCTCCAATTCCTGTGAGTGTTTAAACATACTTCAGCCGAGAGCTCGTCTTTCACCCAACACGCAGCGTCTCTCTGTCTCGACTCCCTCTGGATGAAAACAAGCTGGTCCTCGTCCAGGTCCATCAACCTGGACAAATGCAGAAGTTGAAATGAAAACTGAAAGGGGAACATTATTGCTGCTGTGATGTAACGCCGGCGTTTAGGCGTGAAAGACTCTGCCCTCACCTTTGACTTAATTACCCAGTTAACCAATTATAAAAGATGGAAATCTGCAGACACAGGCACGACTTGGCAGCTCACGTGTACAATTAGGAAATACCTCGACCTCCCGGCCGTTTAGTTAAGATTAGACCTGATCTCTCCACTGACCTCAAATATAAGGCCCGCCTGGCCCCCGGACTGGACTTGGTACCCGGGTGCAGCCCTCAGCCCGCTGCTGTGCAAATAACCAGAGCAGAGCAGTGTGAAGGAGTCGGTCATCTGTCCTTCGGTTAAAGAGACAGACAAAGAAAAATAGTCTCCACTTTCATTCTCACTTTCCCAGAAATGAAAAGCCAAAATATCTCTCGTGTGATCACGGCCATCTTGTGCATTTGGAGCGATCGTGGAAGAAGTGCACGAGCAGGACCTTGACATATTCAGACATCTGGGCTTCATATCTCCATAGTGGAGATAGCATTTATTTACAGTCTATGATAGAAACATGCAGAACCACAACAGAGTGAACACAATTCGAAGAACACACACTTTGATTTCAGTTCCTCAGAGTCCAGACTTGTCGTGCAGCCTTCAGGCTTATCGACGGCCTTTCAGTGTTTAAATGCAGGAGCACATCTGATGTCATGTGTCGGGTCTTGTGTTCTGTGCACCTGCTTATGTAAACCACAGCGGCTGCTTATATATTTGTATATATCTGTATTATATAAGTGAGACTGTTGGTTAGATTGCATCAGGATAAGATATGTTGCAGACTCTGCAGATTGATTAAAGCGTTATCACACACACACACACACACGTTTGGGGAATGACCGGTTTTATGCAAACACATCTCGTCACATTTGGGCCAGAAAAGAGAGATAAAGCAAGAGAGAGAGAGAGAGAGAGAGAGGTGGAGCGAGGGGTGGACGACACATGATGGACTGTGACTCTCTCTCCCTCCCTCTCCCCTCTCGTCTCCTGGGATCATGGCCGGTCTATATAAAGGAGAGCTCTGACTCCTCTGCCGGTGCCACAGCCGAGCACGAGCTGACCTGAGCCTGACTCCTCACAAACTCCAGACTCACTATTTGGACTGAGTCCTGCAGAGATCTCCGAGGAGCCTGGAGGAGCTGAAAAGATGCAGCAGAGAAGAAGTTTGGTCCAAAGCAGAGCAGCGGTGGCTCTGTGCATTGTGCTGTTGATGCTGGCTCAGCAGGTGAGTGGAACTCCAGATACATGTGTCAGAGGATGCACTGAAATAAACTGAAAAGTCTTTTTGAGTGTGAGACAAATTATAAACTATGACACACTGTAAAAAAATCGATTTGATGCATTTAAAGTGAAGCTAATCATGAGATAGATCTAGTTAAACAACAGTTTCAGAGAGGAAATGGACAAAATATGTCGTGCTATTGCTCAAATGTACTATAATAATAACTTACCCACATAAAAAAATTAATCTTTTTAAGTATTTTAACTTCTGAGACACAAACTAATTGGTGGCGTTGAACTTAAAAGTTAATTATTGATCTTGAAAACTGTAGACGGATAAAAATCTCAAAGGAAAATCAACCTACCAGCAAATGAAGCTCCAGTATATCATTAAAACACAATAATCATAAACTGTGTGGTATTATCTCAACACTTTGATCCAGCACGTGTCCAACAGGGAAACTACGGAGAATTATTCTGATAAATCAATGTTAAATCGTGGAGCGTGTCAGGTTCTTCCTTGTTCTTGGTTTCTAACCCCTCACTCGTGTGTGTGTGTGTGTGTCGCAGGTGTGTGCGGGTCCGCTGGCCTCTCGGCTGGAGTCCGACTCCGACCAGAGTTCAGACTCAAGCGTCCACACGCTGAGGAGGGTCGCTCGGATGACCCCGCTGTGGAGAATCATGAGCAGTAAACCATTCGGAGCGTACTGCCAAAACAACTACGAGTGCTCCACAGGACTCTGCAGGTAACTGATTTAAAATGATATATATATATATATTATTATCATCACTGATGTACGAAGCTCAGGCAAATGTTAAAAAGCACTTAATTCAGGTCGCTTACACTCGAGTCAATATGAGCTAAAGCATTAAGAAGCTCTTATTGAAACATTCTAGTCATTTAAAGGTTCAGTGTGTAGAATTAGTGACATCTAGTGGTGGAGTTGCACGTTGCAGCTGAATACCCCTCATCTTGCACACTGGACCTTTAAGCAGTTAGCTTAGCATTTCTTTTAGTTTATTTACTGTATAAGACTGGATATTCTTTATAAAACATGCTCAATAAATAATACAACAAAACTGACAGAAAATGTTGGCGTCTTGGCGAAGAACCGAGAAGCATCTAACAGAGATTCTTGTTTTTCTCCTGTCGTCTTCAGGGCGGGTCACTGCTCCACCAGCCATCGTTCCCCCGCCGAGCCTGTGAAGTACTGAACGTCCTCGGGACACGTTGACCTGAGAGGACAGACGTGATCCGTACGAGGGGTTCTGATGACTGGAACTTACCCAGGCTCTTTAATCGGACTTTTGTATTTATATGTACCAATTTGTTTCGGATGAAATCTAAAGGTTTCTATGGATTCACACAAGCAAGTAGCTCATATGTAAGAAAAGCACGCTATTGATCCACCGATTGAAAATGAGAAGTATCGCTTGATATTTTCCACGAGAGGATCAGTGAGAAAGTTTTTTAACGTGGTCCGAACAACTTCAAACCTTTTTTTTTTTACTGTTATTTCTACTTCTATGGACCAAACTCCCTCAGCCCTGATCTCAAATGAAGTTTTTAACTTCGTACTCTCTGTCCTGCCAGTTACTGTGGCCCTGAACTCACCTCCTCCTCGGAGCTGTGAATCGTCAGGCTTCAAAAACCCCAGAGAAATGTGCTTTGGCCCCAAAAAAAGTTCTTATTTCCTGTTTAACAGAGCGACCAAATGTAAATTGAACCGTAACATCAGATATCTGCCTCAGAGGGAATACAGTCGACCGTCAGAGTTTTCAATAGAGGAAACAAAAAATAGGAAAAGAAGAACAACCTCAAGAAAACGAGAAGAGAAGAGAAGAGAAGGAGCAGAGGTTACGGAATTCTGCAGCGATGCTCGAGCAGCCTCAACGTTTCATTTCATTCTGTTAAAAGTTTTTCAAGTTAAGTTTGAATCTCTTAAACTACAAACACATCATTCATAATAAACAGAGGATACATAGACGTCATATATATACTTTATGTAGTATTTTTTTTTTTTACATATATATTCGTACTGATGATAATAGTGGCTTATTTTAGAATAATCAATAACCCAAAACTTTTTGTCTACTTGCTCAGACAATCTGAACAGATTTAAAAAACCCTGGTCGAGTGTACAAATATTTGGAACAGTTTCCCGATGACGAGCCGCACAGCCTTGGTTTTTTATTTTCAGATTTAGCTTCGTCCACCTGCACAGTTTACGTCGTGCACAGAGCGGGTGGGTGCTGATATTTTGTACACTCACGTTTGAGAAATGTTTGAGTAGGATTGCACTTTTAAACCAAATATTATCTTTGTACTGTGTCCTGTACGTACTGCGTTAGCGACGTGTGGAGGGGAAGAGGAGGAATAAAAGCATTGAAAAATAACAATTGGGATTTCTTTCATTTTAATTTGAGTTTTAGAATAATTTAACACACTGAAAAAAGATGTTTACCGACTAAAAACATTTACTTCAATTGGTAAAACCAAAAAATGTTTGTTCAGATAAAGTTTACAACTAATATCAACACAATTCATAAGTTTAATTTGATAAAAAACTTCATTCATGAATGTGTAACCACCTTTTTTTTTTAAAGTTTTGTCTTTTTTTTTATCATAATTTTTTATTATTTTACCGTCAATAAAGACCAAAATCGATAATGTGAGTTTATCAATCTTTCATTTCTCTTAATCTCAAATTTTAAGAGACAACAGAACACTTTTACTCGTCGGCGGGGGGGAGAAGAGAGAAACGGGGGATTCCTTCAAAAAGTGCAGATGTGGAACTTATAAAATGTTTCGTGAACTTTAACACAAACCCTGAGTCGAGGTCTGTTGAAATCTGCTGGCTCAGCAGTTTCCTGCCGGACGTTCACATGTGGACGACGTATTGATTCCCGCAGCAAACACGACTCTGACTCACGCACCTGCACTTTTAACTTCACCTGGTCGAGAGGAGGAAACATGATTCTGTGTGTTTGTTCACATATGTTCAGTTTCACAGGTCGATGTTTAACGGCTGCACTGAGCCTTCGTCTGTGTTTACCTCCGTCTGCGTGTTGACTTTATTCATGTGCACGGAACACGGGTCTTGGATTTTCCCGCGAGCTGAACTTTGAACGGTGGTGTTTAGAGAATGAAGTTTAACGTAACACATCCAGTTTTCATGACACAATATTTTCTCTTTCTTCTAATATTATTTGAACGAGTAGACGTTACTCATTAAAGCAGCTTTTCACTGAGCAGCAGCGCCCTCTGCAGCCACGCTCGGTAACTAACGAGACGCGGCGGCGCACATTTGCATAACGCACACCCATCATCTCATCTGACACGCCCCCCTAACGAAGCAGGTAACCCGACATTTCTTCTTCGCGTCAGCATCAAGCGTCTGAGAGGAGCTTGGACTTTAACACCAGACGACTGAGCAGGTTCAGATCAGACAACAAGAAAGAAAAACTCAAACAACATCTTTTCTTCTTTTATTACAGAATTAGCTTCAAAAACAACAAAACAATAAACCAACGGTTTGTTCACTGGATATTATTCATATCTAATAACACAGACAGGCTCCTCCCACTGTTCTTCTCAGCATATTAACGACCTTAATAACAATAATCTGTAAATCACTGACTCATGATGAGTTAGCTTTACTGTTTTTATAATTAAATAAACTCATAAAAATTAAAGTTTAGCTCATGACGACAGACACAGGGGGGGGGGGGGGGGGGGGGCTTAGAATTCACTGTGTAGTTTTCAAAAAATAACTATTAAAAGAACAGCATCGTGCTAAAATCTGTATATTTTCCAACAGGACACGATAAAAGCACAAGCTCCGAGTCGGCCAGTTTTACACAGATACGATTAAACAGCTTCACTCACACACTCACACACTCTTTTGGAGTTAAGGCTCCAGAGAAATCTCCCGAACAGATCTGAGTCCTGTCAAACACACGTCTGACGTCTAAATGTAAAATAAATAGATTATTTGACTGTTTTTTGTTTTTTTTTACAGCATGTAGGATTTGAGGTAAAGTGACATGAGACCAGGGGGGTGGAGCATTCACCTTCTTCCTCCAACAGTCGTAGCATTAGTGCTAACAGATTAGCATCGGTGTGAAGAATTAACAGTGGTTAAACACACGATGATTCGATTTTTTTGAGTGAAATAAGTTCTTTGTTGAGTTAAATGAAAAACATCGATGTGCAGTTCACATGAAGCTACAGCTAGTTAGCAGTTAGCTTAGCACAAAATACTGAGAGCGGGACGAAGAAGCTTCACGCCGTAAACCGTCTCAGAGCTTCAGCTTCACGCGTTCGTGTCGACACATTTTCTATCGTTTCTTCAAGGTAGAAAACGTTTTACGTTTCACGCCGGTCGTCGGATCACTGCACTGCACACGACCCGCTGGGCAGCAGGTCCTGCACGTACTCCGCCACGGCCTTGGTGAGGTAGGTCATGCTCCCGAAGCGACCACTGGGGGCGCTGTCGTACAGCAGCCTGCACACCCCGGTGGCCGGGTCCTTGTCCAGGATGTGCTCCTCTGCTCCGAGGTCCATCTGGAGCGGAAGGAGAGAAGAACTAAGAACCACTCAAGCACAGAATCTGAGAGTCGAGGGTGGCGACGCTGACCTGATCCTTGTAGAACATGTCGTTGGCGAGGTGGACGATCTTCTCGATGTGGATGATGGAGCCGATGCTCTGGATCTCCACGTCAGCCAGCATGGTGAGGACCAAGATGGCCTCCACCAGCAGCTGCCGGTACTCAGGCTGAGGGACGCGGTTCAAAACCGTCTCCACGTGGACGGAGAACTTGATCTCACCAGGCGTCATCTGGAGAAACGATAAGAAGTGAAATAAAACCAGTGAGGATTCGAACTTGAGTGTTTTACCGCAGTGCTTCGTTCTATTTTTAAATCTTTGATCCAGATTGTCTTATCTGTCTCATACCAATGCAGTTTTAATTCTTCTAATGCCAACGGTTGAATTAAAAGCATTGAAGGATAAAATGTCAGAGATCTCAAAGGTTGTGATGTAATGTGGTGAAGTGAAATAAAAAAAAGACCAAAGAAAATGAGAAGTGAGAGGAGGACAGAAGACAGCATCAGAGGAACAATGAAAACAGACATTACCTCTCTGGTGGTAGAAGAAGGAAGAACAAACCCCTCGATGGAGAGACCGTGGCACTGGAGGAAAACACGTTTGTTTCATCAGAACGAGGAATTAAAGGCCCAAAACTCAAAAATCTGATTTCATTCTCTTTTACGCTTATCTGGTTAAGAAATGTAATGTTTGTGTATTGTTGCATTTGACTGATAGATCTGATATAAGTCCATAACAGCGCCTGGTCTGACCTTCTGCAGGATCTTCCAGACTTTCTGGTAGAACCCGACGGGGACTCGGTTCAGGGCGCCGTCCAGACGCCTCCTGCGCAGCCATTGGCCGTGTCTGGTGTCCTTGGCGACAGGAGTGCACTCCGGGATTTCCAGAGACTCTATTGACGTCATCCGGTACCTCTGAATCATCACAAACAGAGAGGATTCACTGAAACTGCTGTTTGATTCTCAAAGAACGGCGCCCCCTTCCTGTCACAACCGGCAGACCACTCCCCAAATCGGACTTCTCGTGACTCAGTGATGATGTCATCGTGTTGTACTGAACATGTGATAAATAAAAACGGACAAATCTTTACCCCAGAGTCGATGTTTTCTATGTCCAGTGACTGAGATCTCATTCCCTGAGACGCAGAGAAAAAGAAAAACATACACAAATGAAAAACAAAGTTTGGAGGTGAATAAAAAAAAAAAAAAACGGAGGGACGGAGCTGCTTCTTACATCGCGTCATCGTGCAGGATTAGAAACAACAGAAATCAGGTTAGAAGAGAGTGAAATTAGAGATTAATTAAGTGATTCGTTCACTGGTGAGGAGGATTCCACGAAACAGCGATAGGTGGCGCTAAAAACCCAGGAAAGAAACAGCGACGGTAGGAGAGAACTGCCCAGTTTCCATTTTAACTGAAGGACAAGAGCTCAAACACACACGTCCCCCGTCCCCCTGTGTCCTTCTTCATGTTCTCTTTCATCTGCATGTTTGGACACTTCTCAGCTTCTTCTACTTTTATTCCAGTAAAAGTTTCATAGTGTTGAAGTGAATAAATAAATGACTGTAACTGCAGCTTAGTCGTTTCTCTGCAAACAGTAAATAACAATCAACTACAGAAATTAACGTAGAAATAGAAAATGTTTGGTTTTTTAAAAGCCCGAAATCATCAGCCACCAGAAATCAGAGAGTTAATACGGAGGAGCATGAGGGCAGACGAAAAATAAAACATGTCCAGAATAACGTCCAACTAATTCAGGGGAGAAAAGTTGTTTTTGAACTTTTCCAATCAAGAATAACTTTTTGAGGATAATCTGATTTTTTTTTTACTTCTATGTCTGACCCTCATACTCGTCCGTATGTAAATCAGTCAGATGATCGGCTTCGTGATATTTAGTCGACGTTCACGAGGATAAAAACTCAAGTTTAACGTCGTTATCGGTGTCACCTTGCGAGGAGAAGTCAGAGACTGGTCCAACTGAAACAGAGGATAAATCAACTTTAACTTCCTTTCAAACTTTCTCTTTTCAACCAAACCAATTAAAGGCCTGAACCGTTTCCCATTAACTGAAATCAAACAACCTCCACCAGCACCATCATCATCATCATCATCATCACCATCATCACTCTGAGCAGCCCGGTCAGACCCGGCCGGTCTTCCCTCTGCATCTGCAGCAGAATCACATCAACACTAAATTACAACTCTGTCAGATTTTCAGCGTCAATGCTCCCTCGCTCTGTCACGATTCTTATTTATGGATCGGTGAGTTCAATGTGAGCGATTCCCGTTTCACAGCAAAGCCAGTTAATGACATTAATGTAAAAACGGTCAGTTCACAACACAGCAACGTGAATTAACTCCTTCATCGTCATCATCATCATCATCATCATCATCACCTCTGTGACTGGATCAGTTAAAGGCATCCTGGGGTCCTGAATCGAAACAAACACAAAACAAGCAGCGTTATGAAATCGAGCGTCTCGTTCTTCACCTTGGAGAAAAAAAAACAGCTGGAAAGAAAAGCAGAGCTGAGAGTTCTGGATCGAGACACTTGTTCTTTTTGCCCTGGCGATGTTTTCATGGAAGATAAAACTGATTCCTACAAACTTACTGTAATGAGAGAAAGTATAATCTGACATGACACTGTGATGATTAATATTCCTTCACGTGATCATCACCTTTAATGGTTCCGTCAGCGACAACCTGTGGTCTGCCTGCAACACAAAAACCAGGTGGGAAATAAATCACAGGGAACAAGCTGCTCCGCTGATGTTTACATCCACAACAACACGGTTCATTTCACCGCGTCCACATTTTATCAGCAGCAAAAATTCACATTTCCCGTTTCAATTCCAGCAAAATCTCCCAAAATTCTCCCTTTTAATTTTCTAAACCAATTACTCTTCCCAATCAGCGTCATCCTGCTGAATTAGCAGCTGATCGTATTCAACGTGCTCGTCATCACCTTACTGGGATCCGTCAGAGACAACCTGTGCTCCAGCTGCAACAAGACAAAACACATTCAAAGCAAGATCCTCTCATCGCCTTTTTCTCATCCTTCACCAACGCCTCCTAAATATTCTAGGTTTCCATGAGAACAACATTTAAAACATTCACAAAACACAAACATACGACTCATCGCACCCGTAATGTGTTTTATTAACCAACAGGATCCTACCATCCTCATGTCGCTCTTCAGTTTGCTGATGCCGGCTCTCTCGCTCTTGGTGGCGCCAACGTTGCCCAGATGATGGATGGAGATGGCGGGACTGACTCCGGTGTCCACCTCTCGCACTGAGGAGGAGAAACCCCACACACACACACACACACACACACACACACACACACACAAATACACACACACACACAAATACACGTTTCGTTTGATTTGTTTCCAGACGACTGGAGGAAGTGTTGAGTGCGGCGCCAAAATAAAAGATCGTGTTTGAATGAGGTGATTGTGTGACTGACCGCTGCGCTGGACTCCGAACTCCTTCCCGCTGAGGATGTGGTGGAGGAGATTCTTCAGTTCAGACGGACTCAAACTCATCAGACTCTCTGTGGCCTCCTCTCCTGCACACGCACATAGCAACTGATTAATTCAATTCACTTTAGTTGAAACTGTCGTGCTAATACTTTTCAGGGAGGAAAAAACCTCAGGCAAAATACAAAATTAGACTTTTGTTCTTTTTTAAAACGTGTTCTCACCTGAACAGTTGAGCGACTGAGCCAGTTCTGTGGCCATGACCTGGATGATGAGGCCGATACGGAGCCTGAACATCTCGCTGAACAAACTGGGCTGAGTCCTGATGCTCATGGCCAGATACACCATGATCTCCTGAAGGATGGAGGGAAAGAAGGGAGATGAAGGACGGAAACAGAGTGGGGAAAAGTTCAAGTCTAGCGGAGGACACGACTCACCTGAGTGAGTATGGCCACGCTGATGTTGTTTTCGCTGGCCTCGTCGATGAGCGCAGCCAGCTGGTCCGCAGGTATCGGAGCCGTGATGGTTTTCTCTCTGGGCTCAGGAGGCAGACCCACAGTCAGGTGCTTCTGGTGCGCCAGCAAATCAGAGCAAGCCTACAGAGCGGGAGGGAGAGATGTCAACCAATCAGGAAAGAGATTTGGAAAAGATGACATGAGAGGGGAGTGAATTTATTCCCTTGGGGCTTCTGGTCGCTCAGGTTTGTTTCTAACTGCGTCGCTGTGTTCGTACCGAGTCGAGCTCCTCCACCTTCTTCCTCAGAATGCCAGAGATCATCCTGATGAGGCCCCACAGCTTGAACTCTCCGGCCTTTTCGTAAAGGTCGGTGAGCAGCGATTGCACCGTGGAGCCTTTCCCGAGCAGCTCAGTGTCCCAGTCCATGCCCCTGTTCAAAAGACCAACAAGTTAGGGAAGAGTTTGAATTCCTCCACTGCAACTTTTTGATAGTTACGTTGTTTGCTCCTATAAAACTTTACTTTACGTCAAGTAGGGAATCTCATGGTGGTCATACTGTGTTTTAAAAAAGCACATATCAAACGAGAGTGCAGCACGGTTCAACGTTATGTTTGCTTCTCAAAAAAGATAAGACTCTTGAAGTCTCACTTGTCTTTGAAGAGGATGAGGAGTATGTCCGCCTGGTCCTGGAGACTTTGTGTGTCTTTCAGCATCTGGACCAAAGCCGTGTAGTCGATGTCTCCGCTGGCGTCTCTGGGGATGCCGCTCTCCGTGGTGACCTGCACGTCTGGACCCTGGAGGAGGAAACGTTCACTTTGGATTTGAATGATTACTGAGCATGTGATGAAAGACTGGAGGGGGTGGGGGAAGGGAATTAAAACACACCACATTTTGTTGTTCTTCGGGGCGTTCCGGGAAGTTCAGGTTGAGCGACGGGTGACGAGAGCGAAACAGTTTGTTTGGCAGGTACATGTTGACGTCTAGACAGAAACATGGAGGGGTTTTCATTCTGCCCGTTGATGGATGGCTAACATCTCACAGAAGGATCCACTCACTCTGTACGTTGAGCTCCTTAGCCTTTTTCGTCAGAGACACCATCTCCTTTGTTTTGTTGACTGCGGCCTTGAACTTGCCCATTCCCCCGACCTTCTGTTTGGGCTTCTTGGGGGCAGCGTGGGCCAACAGGTGGTCCAGGTACTGAGCGAGGTCATCGGCCTCTGGAGACGTGGACAAGCGGACAGAGTGAGGAGACAGGAAATGGAAACAATTATTGAGAGGGGGTGTGATATAAAGAACAGGATGAAGGGAAAAGTGAGGATACAAGAAAAAGAGAAACAACAAGAGTCATGGTTTAAAATAATGTTTTCCAAGTTTACGACAGGCTCTTCAAAGTAAGAGAACCCTTTAATTAAAACCCACCAACATGTCTGACTTTATTCAAATCATTACAATATCTCTAAATAACTAATAAAGGTTTTCAGCGCCTCGAAAAGCACAAATACTAACGTCAGCTGTATTTTGGTAAAATATATATTAACAATAAAACCAACAGTATTTTTTATGACTTCTGTGTATTCACCAAGAGGTACCTGTCAAAATAAATGTATTAATGAGTCAGCTTAGTTTTTAATGGAGCTGTTAACGTTTGTTCTTCTCGACCAAAATGCAAAATATATATATAAATATATAATCTGGAGGTTCGTGCACATGCATCCAGTCACACACTGTCAGACAAGACATTTTACAACATGCGTGTATATTATATTAGACGTGCACGGGTCACAGGCATCGGTTTTAGGAAGTTGAGGTTATCAGTCATTTAAATTTAACATTACTGATAAAGTCTCATTTATCAACAAGCAGACGCAAACAAAAGTTTCTCAACTTTTTCAAGCCCTTAAAACGCTTTAAATTGATTATATTGACAACTCCAATTTCAAATACTTCAAATACTAAAATATCAAAACAACTACTGCAAGTAAAGGTTGAGAAACTCGAGGCTTCACTCAGAACATTAAGGAGATGCAACGAGCTCGGAGACACAACGCTGAGGTCAAAGATCAGTGATGTTAAATGAGGATAAAGAGGAAACTGTTATTAATCATGTTGTATGAAAACAATCCTGAAGTTGAATCATGTATTTTTTTGCACATAAGTTTTTACAACCACAGTCTTTGACCATGTCAGTGTGAACAGGAATGATCAGAACCAACGATGGAAAACAAAGAAACGCCACCTGGCAGTTGAAGTTATTAAATAAAGGAATATCTTTCCACGGCTGGTGCCACCATTCCATCAAGCGGTTGCTTACCATCATCATAACGTAACTCATGCACGTATCCATCGTCGCTACTCGCATCATCAAACCCTTCGCTGTGGTGGCCCATGCTGACGGGACCCTTACCGTCCAGGAAACTCAGGTGGGCGAAACAGGAAGTGGTCAAGAATTCCGACAGCTTCCCCGTCTGGATCCTGGAAAGGAGGAAGAGGGGAAAGATGAAGAGTTTTGTATGCGTCTAAAAAGTCTATTATAGTATTAAGTATAATTTTTTTTTTTACCCCCTGGGAATTGTGGGCTATTTTGGCCCAAACCTTCCTCGTCATCCCTCCGTTGAAATATCAGAGACGCTCACAAGAAAAAGTTGTATTTTCTCGTTGTTTTAATTTACTCACCTTTTTTTTTTTATTAACTGTAAACATACAGAATATACAATCATTCTGTTTAGTCTAATTCAATTCAATGACTTGACCTCTGTATCTACGGTAACATTCACCTCGCTCCTCCATAGTACCCGTCCTGTAACTTCTTCAGTGTGGCCAAGACGGCAGGGTCCAGGTTTGTGTGGTCTTCAGCTGAAACACACACACACACAGAATAGGAATACACACTCAAACACACAGTAATGTTCTTCTCTGTCTGGTGAGTTCGTGTGTGTGTGTGTGTGTGTGTGTGTGTGTGTGTGTGTGTGTGTGTGTGTGTGTGTGTGTGTGTGTGTATTTACTCAGCATCGTCTGTGAAATGGGAAACGTGACAGTGGGTCGTCCAGTCATCCTCCACCTGGATGAGAGGTAGGAGATTTCTGTCCTCAACATCTCCACGATCATCTTGTTGTCCAACGCCAGGTAGAACTGCTGGTGATCGATGAACTGGAGCGATAAATATGATAAATATGATAAATAAAACTTTTAAATCTCAGACTTTATATTTTATTTCTTTTTCAGAAAAATTCCATTTCACCAGGATCATGTTTTCATGACTAATGAAATGGAAATCCATAGTTTTGGTGTATTATATAAAGAGATTGTGTTGTTTTCATGTTGTCAAACATCTGAGCTACGATCAAGTGAGCGATTCATTTCTTTAATCATAATAAGTCTGATCTTCTTTAATTTAAAACCTTTTAAAATTAAATTTTTATGGAATTGTAAGAGCAGCACAAGTCGTTTGAGCAGCAAAGTTCTTCCATGACCTGGAAACCTGACAGATATTCGCTCTCTGTGTTTGCTTGCTGACCTGCGGAGTGAATGAGAACATGGTGTTCCTGATGATGTAGAACTTTGAGGTTCCCAACACTCCGATCCTCCTGTAGGGTCGTCCGGTCAGACCGAGCCTCGGGTTACGTCCTGGGACACAGCAGAGGAATGGAAATGAAAGGAGAGTCGAATACGAATTCAAATGTGTGAGCAGCAAAATGATGAAGTTACATTCTCTCAGTCAGAAACATGAGGGTATGAAAAATCTGATTTTGAATTAAATTGCTGATTTTCATGTTGCTGAAATCATAATATTGAATTCGAAAGAAAAACAGGCACTTTCTCTTTATTCCAAAATGTTTCTGTCATCTCGTACCGAGTCGGGCGTAAATGTGGCTCAGGACTTTGGGGGGCTGCACGTGGATGGGATGGATGTCGGCCACCGTCTGAACGTCGATACCGTTCTTCAACAGCAGCTCTTTAATCTCCTCGGTCTCGGCCAGAATTGACACTGCAAGAGGAGACGGTTTTAACAAGCATCACAAAATCTGCTTAGGAATAACCACCAATGGTAAAAATCACTCGACTTCAGAATCACTGTGGCACCGAAAGACACATTTGACTGTGAGTTTCAACACCTCGTGGTGTTTCCTGATAGCTCACCCTGTACGACCACATCAGGCTTAGGGATGGTGGAGAAACGGCGGTTCAGAGGGTCGATCTCTCCAGGAGCAAGAAAACCCTGAATAGTAAGAATAAATCACAATTAACCGTCACTGCCAACGACAAATAGGAAAGTTGGAGTAAAGGAATAAGAACAGTTGACAGAAAGAAAATAAATATAAAGATGAAAAAGATAAAGAATCAAAGTGATTCAAACTTCTCTCGTCCAATTTGTCTTTTTATGCAGATTAGTCAAATAACAAACGGATCGTTTCCTTCTAGCAAGGTCAATCATTCCAAATTAAAACTGTTGAACTCAGACTCCAGTGCTCTCAGATGAAGATTATAGTTCTACTTTTTACATTCAATGAAATGACGTCTCACCTCAGACAAAAGGTTTCCCAGGATGTACAGAGACTGTCCCCACTTCAGAGGACATTTACCGGCAGAAACTCTCTCCACAGAGTGAGGGTTCATGTTCTCCTCCTCCACCTGTTTACATGTGGAAACATACAACACAATGAAACCACATTAAAGCCCAAAATAATAAAAGATATTCACATCCAAACAGAAAAGCAAATAACACCACAAACAACCCTTGAAATGATTTCTCCTGGTTTCGTCACCTTATCTGCGGGGACGCTGTAGAGCTCTGGGACCAGACGTAACCCGTCTTTCTGTTTGATGAGGATTCCCTCCAGAGCCTCCTGGTACTCCTGCACCTGAATAAATGAATCATCACAAATAATCACCTTAAATGTCCGCAGAGGATAAGAGAAGTCTCATGTGTCTCTGAGGACAGATGTCCTGTAAACACAGGCAGGTGTAAACTACCTGTTCTGGGCTGTTGATAAAAATACCGTCCAGAATGAGGTAGGTCCAGAAGAGCGGCCACTCGCACTCGATGTTCTCGAACAGCTTCAGTTCTGCGGACTCGTAATACAGTCTGCTCGGATCCTGAGGGAAATGGGCGGAGGCAGAAATATGTCTTATCTTATATTTTTTTCCACCTTGATAAACGTTTGATGAATCGAGAAAAACATCGGGGACAAGAGCGGAAACAAGACGAGGACAGCACTGAAATTAGTTTTACAATTCTTACAGAAACAAAAGAGAATAGTTAAAAGTGTAGCCTCGTCCTCCTGCAGGGCGATTACCTCTTTAGGTGTTTTGTGTCCATCCCTGAGGAACCTGCAGCAGCCGTATCGACCCTGAAATGAGTTTTCATTAAGTTTAAAAATGCACGAGGGAAAAAGTAACTATAGTTAAAGTAGATGTTCATTTGAATCCTTCTGAAGAACTGATCTCCTCTCTTCATCGCTGGCCGTTATAAAGTCACATCAAGTAAAAACTCTCTGCACCTGGAGTTTGGAGATGATCTCCTCCTTGGTCATGTTGACGATGTTTATGTCCTCGACAGCAAACGCAGGGTACGAGATGATGGACAGGACTCCGGCGTCCACCTCTTTAGAGATGGACGCTTGGGGTAACATGGAGGTCAGGATGGACTGAGGAGAAAACATGTAAATGTTTTTAAAAGATGACATTTGTCAACACAGTATGTAATCATGTGTGTGTGTGTGTGTGTGTGTGTGTGTGTGTGTGTGTGTGTGTGTGTACCTGGCAGTGCTGTATGTCGTCAGCTAAGGCGTGGACCACAGATCCAGGTCCTCCTTTTGCTCCGAACAGGTTGAGGTCGTCCAACGCCTCCAGAGCTGCCTGGAGGACACACAGCAGTGAGGTCTGATGTTATATCAAAATTCATTTGCTCCACTAAATAAGAAATAACACCTACAATGTTGTTGCTGGAGAATAACAACGATTCATATCCTAAATATTACAGTTATTGTCATTATCTGGATATTGAAAACAAACTCAATCAGGACACAACATTACGTGTGTGCTGCATTCAAATGCTAAAAATGACATGTAATTAATAGAGCCTGGGACGTCCTGCAGTGGTGCCTGTTTCAAAAGTCTTAAATTAAACTGGGTGTGTGTGTTTGTGTGTGTGTGTACTGAGCGTGCCGTGTTATTTCTGAGCCAGAGGCCATTCTTGGAAGACCACAGAGAACCTGATATCTCCTGTTTGCTGTCGGACAAGGACAGCACTGGGTCAGACGTGGAGAGAGAGCGAGCAGCCAAAACTTCATAACTTCAATGTTTGTCGGGGATTTTTACATTTCAGGGATTTTGTTTTTGAGTGAAACTAAACAAAGCTCGACCAGAATCCATCACAATTAATTTCTTAATGAGGTAAAAAACGTGGCCGATGAGTCGAACACAACATGAATCCAAAGTGAAGTCAGTTACTGCCGAGTTCACAACATCTCCCATCTGATCCTGAGTCAGTGTGAGTCTGGGTTGTATAAAGGTCAGTGTAAAGGCCGCAACAGTGACCAGACACCTTGCTCCGTGCCAGATTCTTACTGCAGCACCTGTTGTGATTTTGAGAAGTTCTGCCATCGCTCAGGCTGTTTCTGCTCCTCTCACCTGCTTCCCACTATTCTCCTGAGCCTGTTTACACAGTTTGTGTATTTACTGTGTGTTTGTGTGTGTTTGTGTGTATTCACCTTGGCCATGCCTATAGAGCTGACGTTAATCTCAGTGATGCCCTGGTTGGTTTTGTCTCCTCTTTCCCACATCCCGTAATCCTGCAGGGAACCACAAAATCAGACTTAGAATGTTAATGCTTGAGAAAATACAACAACACACAAACTGAAGCACTGAGAAGTGTAACAGCCCGTGAACCCACTTCCTGAACAAAACCACGAGTCTAAGAGTGAACGAATGAGAACTTACCGCCACTTTATAAGCTGCCTCGATGTAGAACATGAGATTCTGAACGACGTCCACTTCATCCTGAGTGTAGACGATGTGAAGGCCTGGAGCACACGTGGAACCGTGAGCACATACATGCAGACAAACTCAGAACAATTATGACATTAAGAGATAATTATTAAAATGTTAATAAAACTGTGGTTTTCAAAACCGTAATATGCATCGATGACCAGTTTCTTTGCAACAACATGCGTCTCTTTGCTGTTTATTTACCAGACGCGGTCATCTGGGCGAGGAAGAACAGGAAGAGTGAGGTGGCGTCCACCTGCAGGTGACCCCACTCGTCGTCTCCGACCACTGGAGCGCAGGTCCTGGTGTTGTACTTGGCGTGGAGGGAGTCTGAGGTGCTTCTGCTGTATTTAAACTTCTCCACCTTATCCAGCTGAGGAGGGAGCGGAGCAGAGAGCAGTCAGAGAACCAGGATTAATTAAAAACTTTGGCGGAGGCGTGAACTCTTTTTTTTATTTTTATTTTTTTAAACCTCCACTTTATATTCGCTGTTATTGTTGAGACATTGTCCAGCTCTCATCCGGTCTCGTGTGTTTGTAAAAGATAAAAAAGCAAAGCACAACGTACCTGCCGCATGATACACTGCAGGACACCTCTCATCAGCTTTACCACACTCTAGAGAAAATGAAAGAGGAAGACAGAGGGCTGATTACATGTCAGTATTTTCAACACACTCTTCTTCCTGGTGGCCATTCAGAGAAACGTGACACTCTTCATCAGCAGACACAAAAGGACCTGTACACTCTGGACGGACGTATTCGACTCTGCGTGTGCACCGACACTTCAGAGGGCAAAGCGACAAACTCCGAACACAGACACACACCTACCTGCTCCAGCTCGTAGGCCTTGGCCTTGTCTTCATCTCTGTCTGCGTTCTTCCTGTAGGCGAGACTGAGGGCCCACACAGACAAGACGCTGTAAACGTTGTCTCGCACCCACGCGTCCGGCTGATCCGGGCTGCCCGGCAGGAGACCCGTCACCGGATCCTGTCACACACACGGAGAGGTCAAAGGTCAGGAGGAATGAGGAACCCTGGACAGTCGTGCTTCCTATTGTTCACTCATTCTGTGTGTAGCCGTGCAGCGTTAATCGCACAAATACAGTCAACACGTTAACCGTCGAACTATTTTGCAGGATTGTCGACATGATGCGGATCTTTGGACGAGACGTATAATGATTCAGCAAAACAATTTAATTTAATTTCTCTGCATCTGTAAATTTGTTTTAATTTAAAGCGTCATCAATGTGCAGAAACACTGAGCTCACCGTTGACCAGATTTGGTCATTAGTGCAGTGATCCATCTGAGCGGCGAGCCGTGCACAACCACAGGCCGGCTGCCATTTGGGCCGGATTCAAAAGACGACCTCACACCGAGTTTGTTGGACATTTCTTTAGGACGGGTTGGGACATTATGAGACGTTCATGCGACCGACTGAGGGAACGGTTTAACCTGTGTCCCCTTGCACAGAATGAAGTCCATGAAAACAAGTGGCACAGATCTGTGATCCAACACACACACACACACACACACACACACACACACAGAGGAAACTATATCGCTAATTGTCCAAATATTAATTTCATCAATTGCAACGAAAGCTTCTGACTGACGTGCGTTGATGAATTGTTTGAAAAAGCCTTGGTGCAAACACAGTGAGAGGAAACGAGAACTACAACCTTCACTCAAGTTTGAAACTTCACACTTACATAAGGTGACAATTATCGCGATAATTACCGGGCTCTGGACCGAATCGTCCAGGCTGCGATTCAAACTCACTCTCTGTGATGTTGTTGTTGTTTGTGTGTTTGAATCTGATGCCTTGCGAAATGTGACTTTACAACATGAGGGTCTGAAGCTGCCCGCAGCCATGACACCTTCCTCCGGAGACTCTGGCTGAGGTACACCGGAGCGAACCCGTGGTGCCCGGGGCTGCAGAACCGAGCCCGGCCTCACCTGGTGCTTCAGGATAGTCTGCTGGACCATCCGGGCGTAGTTGTCCAGCTTCACGCCCGAGTTACTGCGACTCCTCATGGCGCCGGAGTCCTCGGTTCAGTTCGGGTTCAACGACACAAACTCCGCTTTCAGGCCGTCCGCGGTGGAGTCATCTCTTCGAGGGGCCGGGGAGGGAAGGCAGGTTTCCGGGGGTTCAGGAGCCGCAGACGCCGCCGCCGCTGTCCGGTTCACCGAGAGTCTGAGAAGTCGGTTTATCCGCAGCAGCCACCGGACACCAGCAACCCGCGGCAAGCTAACTGAAGCTAACAGCTACGGGACAGGAAGTGAGGAGCTGCCGCCTTCAGCGTAAGAGCACTTAGACTTCAGTTTACTCCAATGTATTATTATTATTACTATAATAACAATAATAATAAATAATGTTAATATCGTTGTTGTTATTATTACTACCATCATTAGGATTTGTGTTTTTATTATGATCATCATTATTATTACTGTTGTTGTTATTATGATCTCCACCATGGAGGTAAAAGACTAATAGGACACACCTCTTTTTTATATGACCTTTATTTATATGAATATTAAAATTTAAATAAACAATCTTTTCAACAGCTTCCATGTCATTCAATTCAATTCAATTTTATTTATATAGCGCCAATTCATAATTTACATTATCTCAAGGCACTTTACATTTAAAGGTCAAGAACTTAAAAACAATATTAACGTAGAGAAACCCAACACTTCCCACAATGAGCAAGCACAGGCGACTGAGGAGAGGAAAATCTCCCTCAATACGATGTCATGTGACCCACTGACCCTAAAAAATACCCGAGACTAACAGGGAACAACTCTTTTTCTCTCCCCACTAGATTTTAGTGCTTCTGATATAATATTAATGTTGGTTTGTTTTTTAATCGTATTTTTCTCAATGGCTTCTGTGTCATGTGACTGACTTCAGGTCAGGTTTTTAAAACAGTTCTCTCTGGGTTCTGACGATTTTATTTAGAATTGTGAAACCGGAAATGCTACTCTTTGCAGAAAATAACTTGGCACAAGTGAAACTTCTGATGTCTGGAGTTTGTCCCGTGTGAGAGTTTTAAATTACAGATAAAATAAAAATGATAAATTGTGATGATTTCAATTTTTTTTTAAATGACTTTGTGGAGAAATTTAAATTTAAAAGCTGAGCTAACAAATGAAACCAGGAAACAAACTGAGGCAAAAAATAAATAAACTCTTTTTAAGTCAACATATGAAGAACAACCATGTGTGATCTCATTTCCCTGGAGCACGATTAAAGTAATGATTGTGAATAAAATCATTACATTTGTTTTGATGGTCGATTGATGCAAATCAACTGTTTTTTGGCGCCTTCTAGTGAAAAGTTTGAGGTACTTCAACTCTGTGTGAATATTTAGTTCTTATGTTACTTCATAACTTTGTAGAGGAAAAACTCTCACCTCCTTAATTTGAAATCTGAAGTTACTATAATCAATACCATATCTAGAAATCAATACGTGCACACAACAAATTGCAGAAAATTTACTTTTAATTCTTATCTTCTTATGAATAATAAAACAAAACAAGCTGTGCAAAGAAAGTTAAACCCTTGTCCATACAAATGTCTTCAGAACTAATTAAAAAAAGTCACAATCTCGTAATTAGATTTTTCTCTTGATTAAAAAGTTTATATGTGGTATAAATATCCTCCAATGGTTTTTCTTTATATAAAACATTAATTATTCAATATCAAGACTTTTAATTGTTTGTTTTACTCGATTTATCTGGAGCTGAATTTTAAAGGAAACATTTGATTTATTTCTAAAAACACAAATCATCACCGGAGGAAACTTTTTGCCTGTTTGAGACACAAGACTACAAACATACCCAGAATCCTCCCCGCGTGGTGCTGCGTCCTAAAAACGTCCGGTTTCCGGGAACTGGATGTTCGATGCTGTGTGTCCAGCGCCTCTCTTCCCCCGTCACCAAAATAATATAAATAACTTTATTCAACATTATTTAAATCTTACTGAAGATTATGTTGATAATCAATTATCTAAATTGGATAGTTTAGAGAAAAAAACTACATAAATTCCCAGAATGCTTCTCGCTCGGCGCTCCGTGCGTAAAGACGTCCGGCTTCCGCAATGAGCTTTGTCTGTAACCGTTCCAGTAGCTTTCCGTGTTATTTTTCACTAAAACCACATTAACGCTATGGTTAAAAAACAGAAACACCTTCATAAAGTTTATAAAAATATTTAAATGATCTATTTTTTATTATCTTATTATCTTTATTATCTTTATCTTCGGTCTAACGGAGCGGTACGCCGGCCTCACCAGCCCGGGGTCGGAGGGGGGCTGTTGACGGTGTAACACCAGGCTGAGGACCCATCGCTCCGCTGTGAATCTTCTTTTCTCGAGTTTCTGCTGAAAACACAGATTTAACTTCGTCGTCCATGAGTCGCAGCGGAGACAGAGATGAGGACAGAACCGGGACACGCTCCGTGGTGTATGTTTACAGTTCACAATACATCGAGACCTGTGACACTTTGTCCAAAGTCCCGAACCGGGTGAGTGAGGAGACACCGAAGCTAACTCACTGTTCATCTGCTGTTCATCTGCTGTTCATCTACTGTTCATCTGCTGTTCATCTGCTGTTCACTCACTGTTCATCTGCTGTTCATCTGCTGTTCATCTGCTGTTCATCTACTGTTCATCTGCTGTTCATCTGCTGTTCATCTACTGTTCATCTGCTGTTCATCTGCTGTTCATCTGCTGTTCACTCACTGTTCATCTGCTGTTCATCTACTGTTCACTCACTGTTCATCTGCTGTTCATCTACTGTTCATCTGCTGTTCATCTGCTGTTCACTCACTGTTCATCTGCTGTTCATCTACTGTTCATCTACTGTTCATCCACTGTTCATCTGCTGTTCATCTGCTGTTCAACTACTGTTCATCTACTGTTCACTCACTGTTCATCTGCTGTTCACTCGCTGTTCATCTTCTGTTCACTCACTGTTCATCTACTGTTCATCTACTGTTCATCTACTGTTCATCTACTGTTCATCTTCTGTTCATCTGCTGTTCACTCACTGTTCATCTTCTGTTCACTCACTGTTCATCTACTGTTCATCTACTGTTCATCTTCTGTTCATCTGCTGTTCACTCACTGTTCATCTACTGTTCATCTGCTGTTCATCTGCTGTTCACTCACTGTTCATCTTCTGTTCACTCACTGTTCATCTTCTGTTCACTCACTGTTCATCTACTGTTCATCTACTGTTCATCTTCTGTTCATCTGCTGTTCACTCACTGTTCACTCACTGTTCACTCACTGTTCATCTGCTGTTCATCTACTGTTCACTCACTGTTCATCTTCTGTTCATCTGCTGTTCACTCACTGTTCATCTACTGTTCATCTACTGTTCATCTACTGTTCACTCACTGTTCATCTACTGTTCACTCACTGTTCATCTACTGTTCACTCACTGTTCATCTACTCTCGGTCTCTGGTTGTGGTTTAACTTCATGTTGTTTCCCTTGTGTCCAGGCGAGTATGGTCCACTCTCTGATAGAAGCCTACGGGCTGCTTCAACACATGAGGTGAGCCGCTGCTGCAGTTTGTGTTTTCTAACTCAAATTCAGATTTAAATACAGATATTTACATGTTTTTTTCATTAAGTCAACATCTGTCAGAGAGATTCAGACTGAGAGAAAGAGCAGCTTTAATAAACCAGGCTCAAGAAATCCTAGTTCACAGAGAAGGTTTGAAGTGCATCTAAGTAAGTAGATAGAAAGATAGATAGATAGATAGATAGATAGATAGATAGATAGATAGATAGATAGATAGACATACAGACAGACAGACAGATAGATAGACAGAGAGACAGTCACAGTCAGTGGGGCTGATGTTGATGCTGATATCAAGGAATAAAACATTTTCATTATATATCAACTGATATTTTATCTATCTAATGATTATATCCAATATACTTTTATATATAGCATTTAAGAAAAACAGGTTTACTAAAATACTATATCGTATAAATACAGAGCATATAGAGGATATATAATTTAAAAATGTACACTGTCGTTAGACTTAGGGTTCAAACCCTTATGAAAAAGAAATGTAAAAGAGGTTTGATAATTTTATGAAAGTCTTTTAGTGACAAACACACTGAGGCGGTTGAAAGAAAATTAATTCTTATATATTTCAAGCTCGATCTTCTCAGGTCGTGTAAAAATCTGTGTCGGTCGGGCTCTGATTTTCTTGAATTGTTTCTCTTCAGTATTGTGAAGCCTCGTGTTGCCACCATAGAGGAAATGGCCAAATTCCACACAGATTCCTACCTGGAACATCTTCATAAAATCAGCCAGGATGGAGACAACGATGACCCCCAGTCAGTCGACTACGGCCTGGGTGAGAAACACAGAGAGTCCCTCTTACTGTGTGTTGCTGGGATCATATCAGATTCAAATGTGCCATCCAGATGAAAGTGGTAGAAAGGATGGGTTTAGAATTCATGTGCAGTGCCTGTTTCTTGGCAGCAGGAGGCAGCATGACACTGGTTTAGAAACTACTGAAAATACTTAAAACTAAAAATATAATTTTCCCGTAACTTTGCTGTTTCTTTCCATGTTGTTTATTTTCTGCTTTTACTGAAACAAACAACGCGTCTTTTAAAGATCTAACTTGAAGCTACACTGAGTGAGACGCTCTGAGAAAAGATCCTCTGTGGTTTGTTGGTCTTGGATTTTTCTCTCTCCGTCCAAAGTTTACATTTCTATCTTTAGAATCATCCTCCTTGTTTTTATTTCCTTGACTTGTTGCCTAACGCTGCCTCCCCTCTCCTCCCTCCTTCCCCTCTCCCTCTGTTGCTTCGTCTTTACATCCTCGACTCATCCCTCATCCTGTCATCTTCCTCCCTTTGTATTCCGCACACCTCTCTCTTTCTCTCCGGTCCATCTCTTTCTCGTTACAAAAGCAAAAGGCTCCACCTATTCCCAGATTAAGATCTTTCTCTCTCTCTCTCCAGCTTCTCTTCAATTTATCTACTTCCACATGCCATTGTTTTCTCTTCTTCAGAGAAAACTTCTTCTTTTTTCTTTCTTTGTCTCATTCCTCAGACTCGTCCCATCAGGTTTTCCTTAACCTCCTCTGTGAAGATAGGAATCAGCTTTTAGAAGGGCCGCCAGTGGAGAAATTAACTTTCAATCAAAGGCTAAAATCTTTCACAAAAAATCAACAAGGAATTCAAATATTTTTCTGAAATGCTTTCAGAGTTTTCTTGATCACTTTGTGATGAATTTATATTTAAATGCATGTTTTAGTAAATTAAAAAAATTGCCTTTACAATATCTAACTGATTTCTAACCAGCATTGTGGACATTTTTTTAAATATTTGTCATTTTGTGATGTTTCATTTCTTCTTTTAACCCTCGACCCCTCCTGTGTTACCCCAGGTTACGACTGTCCGGTGGTAGAGGGGATATTTGACTACGCAGCATCAATAGGGGGCGCCACGCTGACCGCAGCTCAGTGTCTGCTGGACCAAAAGTGTAAGGTGGCCATCAACTGGGCAGGGGGCTGGCACCACGCTAAGAAGTAAGGCAACACCTTCAGTCCACAGATACATCGTGTGCTACTACACACGGCATCAGCGTATGTTCATTCCTCTGCTCTGCGTTTTATGTATGTCTGGAATATTAGGATTGAATTTAGGTACCACCTGCCGTCCTGATTTGTTGCATCAAATAGAGACGATTTCTCTCTTTCCCTGTCTTTCTCCTGCAGGGACGAGGCGTCAGGCTTCTGTTACGTGAACGACGCCGTGTTGGGAATCCTCAAATTGAGGGAGAAATATGAGCGAGTCCTTTACGTTGATGTCGACCTGCATCACGGAGACGGTACACACCTCGCACACACAACGTCGTCTATCAACCACCGAACAGCATATTTCACTTTTTTTGATTAATGAGAACATTTCTTTTTCTCCTCCTCTCTCTGTAGGTGTGGAAGACGCCTTCAGCTTCACATCCAAAGTCATGACCGTGTCTCTGCACAAATTCTCCCCTGGATTCTTCCCAGGTTCGTCGTCGCAGATGTTGAACAGGAAAAACGTTTTCTCGTGACAAACTAAACTATTGAAAACAAATAGTGAAAAATAAACGTGTGTATGTTTAGGTACAGGTGACATGTGTGACACGGGACTGGGTAAAGGCCGCTGGTACGCTGTGAACGTCCCCCTGGAGGACGGCATCAAGGATGACAGATACTACCAGATCTTTACCAGGTACACACACACACACACACACACACACACACACACACAGTAAAATATTGGGAATTCCCTGTGCAGCTCTGAGTCGACTTTGATGAATTGTTTTCCTCGAGGATCCCTGAGGAGACATCCTATTTTTCCTCCCCTCTCCCGACCGCAGCGCCCCTCCCTGGAAGTCAAAGGTCTGGGTCAGTTACAGACGCTCGCCTTGAAGCTGGTGCCATTTCAGGGTTTTTGCTCAAGGGCACTTCAGCAGGGGATTCCTTCCAACTTAGGTTTTCACAGCTGAAGTATTTCGTCCTTGGATGAACATTTTAAAACATATAAACCTTCAGCTGCTTCAAGTGAAAATCAGTATGAAGAAGCTTTTTCAGATTCCCATGAAAACTTCACAGTACACACAGCACCACGTCCAGATTTGACTGATTTAAGTAGTAATCAGTAAATATAATCTGAGGCGTCACACGAGTATTTGCTTAATTTGTAGTTTCTGAAGCCGTAAAAAACTACATCTGTGCCAAAGAGAGAAGCCGTGGGTCAAACTGAGCTGGAGGAGGAGAAGCAGAAATGACTGATTGGCTGAGACACCTGTGGACGACAGACGAGCTCCTCAAAAGTGAAGCCAAGCGATCTTTAATCGCCCCCTGCTGGCTGGCTGCAGTATAAGTCACAAACCGTGTCTCCTTTCTCCTTTAGCTCAATGTTTGTCCAACGAGAGGAAGTGGAGACATGTTGTCCGACTTCTGATCGGTCGGGCCTGTGTGACGGTATCTGTGTTTACTGCCACCTTGTTTTCAGTGTGCTGCAGGAAGTGTGGGCACAGTTTAACCCCGAGGCGGTGGTGATGCAGCTGGGTGCCGACACGATGGCGGGCGACCCCATGTGTTCCTTCAACATGACCCCGGTGGGGGTGGGCAAGTGCCTGCAGTACGTCCTGCAGTGGCAGCTCCCCACGCTGCTGCTGGGCGGAGGTACGTGTGTGTTTATGTTATTGTGTGTGTGTATGCATAGGTGTACGCTCATGTGTGTGTTTGTCCCTGTATGTGACTGTATGCATACATGTGGCGTTTTCATGAAAGGTAGATAATCATCTTTTATCTTTGTATTTGTTTGTTTTTGCTTTGAACGTCAGTGATTTACTCACTTATCCACAATTACAGACGCACATACAGTACACACACACACACACACACTTACACACTCACACACACACACACACCGTGCTCTGTTCCAGACCCCTCAGCCCTCGGCCAGATGATAGCGACTAATTATACGACACAATGAAGCCATTTTACTCAACTACAATCCCACCTCTCTTCCTTTCTCTCCCTCCCTCTCTGTCCTACATACTTTCTCTTCATTACATCCTCCTCTATTTTTTGGGTTTTATATCGCTCAAGTCCGTCCTCTTCGTCCTTCTCGCTTTCTATTCGTCTTTCCTGTGTGACAGTGTCGATACATTTTCAGATTCAGCCGTTTATTTCCACAGCTTCCAGTTTGTGGCGTTGAGTCTTGCAGCTCTTTTATTTTCCTATAATGCATGAAAGTAAATCGTCCTCGTGAGTTTACGAGAAAACCAAGAGCTGCAGTGGCAGTGTTCAAACATTCCACTGTAGTTTCCTTTAATACAAAACTACAGATTATTTTACAACGCAGCCTAAAACCAAAATATTCTGCCTTTTCTCTAAATCTTGGCAAATAAAATCAACCACAGAAAAGTTCCCTCCCTGAAGCACAACTTAAGTGTTTCATAATCGTAGAGCCAGAAGAAATCAGCATAAACAGAGGATATTGTATTAAAAACTACAATAAATCAAGAAGTTGATCTCATGGTTTTAAACCTCCCTGTCTCTGGGGGTAAAGCTGATTTTTTTTTTGAACGTTGCTCTGTACATTAGGATTTTTGTTATGTTGTGTTTTAACCCCTTTGTCTGTTCGTTTGTTTGGATTATGCAAAAACCACGATACAGATTTCCAAGAAAGTTGGATCAAAGTTTAGTGCAGATCCAGACAATGGGGCGGATCCAGACATTTTCTATCACTTGATTGAAAATAATGAAATAGAGCAAGTTTTTTTTTTTTTTTCTACATTTTCCTGAATTTCCTCAAAAAAAGAATTCATCAGGCCTGTTTACAGGACTGATATCTACTCTGTGCAGTTTGGTGCAGCTTGATTTTGATTTAAAGGGACTGTTGTTGGGCAACAGAGTTTTTTTTATCAGCAGCATGAAGTATTCCTCGGAAAATTGCTGAAAATGTCCAAAATAAATAAATAAAATCTCACGATGTTGAAGAAGGATAGAAAAACATCTGCGCCAAAATGTCGAGTTCTTTCTTGGCCCGTGTCCCATCCCTCCTAGTTTTATGGAAATCTATTCTGTAGTGTAAAAACCAAACCTCTCTGTGAATTATACTTCACACGAGGTTCTACATTGTGCATAATCTGAATCAAAGCATGTATTCCTCATTTAAACTACGTTTTGGAATATTTCTTTTATCCATCTGACTTTTAAGAACTCCCCCCGGTGCTGTGATCAGGAGGTTTGGATTTCAGGAGGAATGAATGTGGGATGTTCAGTACCTGCAGCTTGTAACCACATAATAATGAACCTGTCTTAATCTTGACTTGACTCCCGTCTCCTCCTCCTCCTCTCTCTCACCAGGAGGTTATAACCTGGCTAACACGGCGCGCTGTTGGACGTATCTGACGGCGGCGGTTCTGGGAAAGACTCTTTCCTCCGAGATACCAGACCACGAGGTATGACAACACATTCTCTCTCTGTTATGGCCGCAGTCACAGACATTTACATATTCCCACATGAGCACAAATGTGCTCATTCATCGCACCGTCACATAAAAACACACACCCCCTTGTGCTCACCGTCTGCTGAGTCACTCCAGCTAATCAAGGATGACCGCCCACTTCTCAATAAAGGGGTTTGTTTCCAGGTGTGTGTGTACGTGTGTGTGTACGTGTGTGTGTACGTATGTGTGTGTGTGAAAAACCGAATTGTAGTAGCGTTGACAATTTCTTTCCGCTCGCCTCATCTACCACAGACCCCTCCTCTCTTTACATCTTTTAGCGAGGTGAACTTTTATTTACCGTATTACAGAGTTTAATCAACTTTTTTTTTTATAAATATAAGTTAAAGAATTACTTGACTATTTTGGGAAATAATTGTAAAACATTTTCTGGAAAAGTTTTGAGCTGGAGTAAAAATCTTTAGAATTTTATTTTAATCGTCCATCCACGAATACACTGATCAGAGTTAAATCAACAGGTATAAGCACGCGTTGTGGTGCTAATAGGAGGTTTCCTGTTTTAACAGAGAAGTGAAGCCAAAACATGTACATCGCCACCTGGTGGCTAGCTACAGTATGCGTCATAAAACCTCCATGTTAGGAGATGGATCAAAAAAGTTAAAATACAAGCTAAATAAACATTTCTCATTCTCCAGATGAGAATGAAGTCGGAGGAATGATTAAAAAAAGGAGGAGATGGAAAACTCAGACAAACGTTATGAGCACACGTACAGTAATTATGTGAGCACCATCACTGCTTGACGGGGGTGGGGGGGTGGGGGGGACAAAAGTTCCTCTCTGCAGGTTTAATTTAGTGAGGAGGGAAAGTGCCCGGATAATTTATGTTTGTGAAAGAAATGTCATGTGAGCGCTCTTCATTCTGCGAACTGGTAAATCAAATAGAGCCGTCCTCTCTCCAAATAGAAATCAGTCGACCCATCTGTCTCTCCCGCGCTGATATTCACACACACACAAAGAGGCTCTTTCTCCAGCAGCTGATTTTTTAGACCTTGTCTTGGTCAAATGTAATGAATAGCTGTGTGTGTGTGTGTGTCTGTGCGTCTGTGCATGTGTGTGTCTGTGCATGTGTGTGTGTGTGTTCTGACCGTGATGAAGGTGCCTCTTGTTTCTCCTCGTCAGCGTCCAGTGGCCCTAAATAGCCTTTGACCTCATTAAGAAGCACTCATTGAAAACAAAGCAACTATCAGTGCGGGCAGCTGCCACAGATGATGAAGATGAGGACACACACACACACACACACACCACACACACACACAGGTATTAAACAAACACCTTTCTGAAGTTATTCACTCCTTTTTTTTTTTAAATCTATACAAAAGATATATTTTAAAGGTAATTTTCTCCTGAAGTTGTGGTATCACACAACTTTACGTGTGTGTGTGTGTGTGTTTGTGTGTGTGTGTGTTCGTGTGTGTGTGTTTGGGCTCTGTCTGTGCCCGTTGTGCTCGATAAGAGGGGCATTTATCCATGATGACCAAGCAAAGCTGAAGTTCCAGCAACACGGGGAACAAAAACTACCTTTGTACCCCTGTTTGTGTGTGTGTGTGTGTGTCTGTGTGTGTGTGTGTGTGTGTGTGTGTGTGTGTGTGTGTCCTTCCTTGTGCTGTACTGTAGACAAAACCCCAGATGAATACAACCCTTCATTTTAGTCAGATCATATACTCGGCTTTATTTGTTTTCACTTCGCTGCTGCATTTCAATCGACGTCAAACTTTAATTTATCAAAAAAATGTTTGTTTAAAGAGTTTTCACTTAATCTCTTTTCCCAGTATTCATAAACGTGCGTACGGTCTTTGACATCTACTCGGCGATATGACTAAAAATACTGGTCCTAAAAACACAGCCATCACTCAGAGTTGCCCAGTCACATCAACAATAGTGCTGTAATATTCACTGATTACCAGACAAAATATGACACGGCAGATAACCCACACAATGGCCCTGCTTCTATCGCACGCATTATACTGCAGTATCTTATAAAAACACAAGTAAACGTGTCTTTTGTAGTTTGAACTAGGAGTCGCGCTGGCAGGTTGAAAGTCATTAACCCTCGCCGATAACTTGTATTGTGTGTCAGTCGTTAGCTGATACTTGTTTGACCCCCCCATTGTGTGATGGTGGTCGAGCCCAGGGGCGGACTGGGACAATAACTCAGGCCGGGAATTTGACTCCTTTCCAGGCCGCCCTTTTCACGCAAAGCACCAGACCTCTGATTTCGTGGACTGACCGTTGTTGTTGATGTAACGGTTACCAGACTGGTGAACAAGAAGGAGGTGCAGTAACTCATTGACGTCAATATACGTGCGTTCTTTTATTGGGGTGTTAAAATGCTAAAATTTCAGATGTTATATTCTCATAATATTTAATTTTTGGGATCTTTATTTGAGAGAATGTTTTCCATGCAGCTGTGAGGTGTAATAGCAGTGTTTGGTAAACAGCCAGATTTGTCCATCTGCCTTTCTTTAATAATTCAACCTGCACCGCCCCTCCTCCTCCTCCTCCTCTCTGATTCTGTTTTCGGTCATTTCCCAGCAGCTGAGTTCCTTCCAGCCGTGCTGTGGTTTGATGAAAACAAACCACAGATCCAAACTTCCTGCGGCCGCCCCGCTGCAGTGGGCAAACACGAATATACCATGTTCTCAGAGCGCTGCTGGTCCACCTCATATCCTTTGTCACATATTTGACCTTCCTTTTCTTTCTGACGCTCTTCTCTTTGCCGTCTCTACTTCATCCCCACAAAGCTCTAGAATTATTCTGATGTAGAAAGTGGCACCTGGACTTCAGAAGTAATTTATGTTTCTCCTTCAATATTTAAAACATTTTCATAGATAGACAGACAGATGTATGTAAACAGTTTATTGGAACAGCTAGAAAGCACAAACACATCAGCTGCAGCCAATAAATGCCTCTGCATTGCCCGATAGCTAGCATTGCCTCATGTTAACCCAACCGACGTAAATACAAATGTATGTGTCTCCGAGCCACACAGGAAGGGAGGACGTCTCTGGTCCCATGTCCCAGATTGGCAGCGGGGAAGCGTCCCGCCTCTCTACTTCCTCTTTTTCCTGTCTGCAGCCACTTCCTGTCCTGCCTCTCGCTGGCTGCTGCCGTCAGGGATGTGTCGGCTCCCAGAGTCACGGGCTCAATCGCCGGAAACATCACCAGCGTAGAGTGTGTGTGTGTATGTGTGTGTGTGTGTGTGTGTGTTAAGACCTGGGGAAATTTGTCTGTTTACAATCTGACACAGAAAAAATGTGTTGTGAAGAAGCTGATTATTAATTATTCTCATTTTCTTTGTCATTAAATATTTATATATTTATAAATATTTTTAATTTTATTTTCCGGGGAAAGTCAGAGGTGAATATTGCGATTCACAAACAATGAGCTGAAAGAGTCAGTTTCCCTTCGGGGACTCGTGACTCTGGTGCATCTCTGAACGTTATGGTTCCACGGAAAGACTTGATCCTAGAAGAAGGAACCATCGTTCACTTTGTCGCCTTCATTTTAATGCTTTCCCGACATTTCAGAAACATACAAATGCTAAATGTAAAGTTCCTTAAACCGAATCTAGAAAATAGGGACTGATGAAAAAGTAGGGGGGGGTGAGAGAGAGAGGTGGGGGGGGTGTACGTGCGATATGTGACTATGATTTGGGCATCGGGCCGATTTTTTTTTTTCTTTCCTTGTTGAAAACATTTATGAGATAGCGGCTTGATATCAGACAGAGTCCATTTGTTTTCCGAGACGTTTTCCCCTCCGCTGTGCAGCTCGGTGTCCTTCAACACTGGAGATCCTGCTGATCGCTGTGAAAACAAACACACACACACACACACACACATATTACTGTCCACAGATGGACACATGAGGACACACTTTCTCACAAATACACATGTTCTTCCATGTGTAAGAAAACACGTGACCATGTTTAAATGCTGGTATATTGGTATCAGAAATAGTTTTACTCTCTAATATCGACATCCGCCGTGTTCGTCAGGCTTGTAGTTCAAACGGCACAAAAACATATCGTCAAATAATGATGAATCTTTTTACTTACAAGTGTTTACAAATCTTTATATTTACATCTCTGTGTAAAGCACAAGTTGAAAACCATTCATCAAACTGATGCACGCGCAGCTTTCGAGTCGAGGGCCGTGTTTCTCATGCAGCTCATACCAGCAGTGAGTGATGGGCAGAGGGTCTGTGTTCCAGACCCGGCTAAATAAGCAGAGACCTTTCAGTATTTATCTCCCTGTGCGTCTGAGCCAGAGACACTGGAGCCGGTCAGCGGGTATTTTCTGTCTCGTGACCTTGTCCAGGTGATGTAGATGTGCTGCGTCACTGGACCGCTAATGTCCCTCGTTCATCATTGCATGCATCGTTTTGTCTGTTTCATGTGTTCCCTGCACAGAGCTGCTCTTTTTTCTTCTTCTTCTCCTTCTTCTTCTCTCGCTCCGCAGACGTCTGTGGTCGACAAAGTGTTATAAATAATATTAAAATGTTGGAGATATTATAGGAGGAGAAGTATTTCTTTTAGGAGTGTCTGCACCTCTCTCTTCCTCGCTTCCTCTCTCTCTCTCTCTCTCTCTCTTCTCCCCATGGTCATCCAAGGCAAACAAGCAGGCAGCAGGAGAGTGTGTGTGTGTGTGTGTGTGTTGTGTGTCTGTGTGTGTGTGTTGCTGGACAGCAGGAGACAGAGCACTGGGTTCATGGGAATACATAGCGGTTGTGCTGGTGTATGTGTGTTAAGTACTCTCATGTTGAGCTCAGTTGAGACCGGAGGTTAAGACACAAAAACTCATCTGAGTTAATTGGAAACAGAGACACACACACACACACACACACACACACATCCCCATTGACATTCACACAAAAACACACACACACACACACACACACACACACACACACACACTTCATCTACCTTTATTTCACACCAAAGATGTGCCAATCAAGTTTTTTGGCAAAGCTTCTTCCCTTGTAAACTCGGTTCGACGTCAGCGTGCAGAGAGCAAACAAACCAACAACATGACGCCAGGTCGCTGGCTGTAAATGAGGAGCTGCTAGCTGAAGCTAAAGCTCCGTCTGTGCTCGATGAATCAACGGGTTCGGTGCAGAATTCAAACAGACTGTTTGTGTGGGTACAGTTCTAATTCTGTTGAAGGTTATATAAACTGATTCCAGACTGAATCCACTTGATCTCAGCTTCACATTGGTGCTTATTTGTTTCCATGCAGTGGCTGAAAAAGCTTTCCACCGAATGAAACCACATTTAAACCTGCAAGATTTTTTTGATTTCCGGATCCACACCAAATTGCACAGGCCCGTAATTATACTGTGAATCATTCTCTGTTAACTTTTCTTGCAACGATAAAGAAAGTGAGAAAGTCACAGTCACGATATCGTGTCAGCTCACGTCCGGTCGACCGTCTCTGTGGGAAACACAAGGGTTAGCATCGCAGCTGATATTTATCCAAGCTATCTCTACTACACGCACTAGTATAAATTCCCTCTCTCTGACTCACACACCCATATGCTCAGGGCGTAAGACAGAGTTGCCTTTGTCTTTCAAGTAAACATAAGTATACTCCTCGTGCACGTTGGCTCGGCTCAGCTGTGTGTACATCTGCTCAGGCCTCTGTGTGTGTGTGCGTCGCCACCAGACCTTCTGAAGTCGTCTCTAGTGACACACATCTCATCCGCTAAAGAGGTTCAGTCCAAAATTAAAATGTTCCATGCAGTCAGGGTAGAAATTATTACAGCATGTTTGCGGAATCAGTTCGCCAATCTAGCTATTAATCTAATAATCCTTATTTCATACATGGTTTTCCATTGTATGTAATGCTCAGCAAAAACAATTCCCCACTCTCGAGGTCCACTTTTCAGAGCTTAAAACCACATCTCATGCTCTGTTGTCATCACAATTACATCATATTGTGGAATATATGTGGCGGGGGGGGGGGGGGGTCATAACCCTTGTGTCTGCAGTTGAAAGCTCAGGAACAATCAAAGTGGAGCTGGAGTCAAAAGTTCTGCAACTTCTGATTCCCAGCTCATCAATGAGCGGCCACGCTCGGAGGGGTTTTCAATGCAATCTCAGAACAGGTGATTTGAAACGGACAAATCCCGAACACATGGTCGTTGAGCGTTGGGCCTCCGTCACCTTGGGTTGCTGTGTGGGCTCCGCTGAGTCCTCGGAGTCCAGGGCTTTCACAACACTCGGCGCAGATGGACTGACGCACTTGTGGTCAAACCTGGCCGCGGAGTTTGTTTTGCTCTCATGGCACTGAGTCACGGCCCGACTAATTCCTCAGAAATGCATTTTTCAACTGCTCTGGTTTTCACTTCTGGTTGAACCCACTCGCTGGATTTCCACCTGTTTTTCTTTTTTTCCCGTTGGCAGGTTTTGTTTTCATGGAATTGGGCCGACTCTGCCAGGAGCCTTTGGTATTTGCTGAAATCATCTCAGACTTATTTATCCATGTTGGTGAGGCCCAGGCTGTCTCAGCGGAGGTTTGACTGATTTGTGGTCCGTCTCCTGCGCTCTGCATTACATTTTCTCTCTTCACGTGAACCAGACATGAGTGTCTCATACATTTGTTTGTGTCAATGCAACTCCAAGACAACTCACAGAGTTCGGGGAATATAAAGAACATGTGTCCGTCTGAAAAGTTTGTTCTGGCAACGCTCATGTTCCCCAGAGGATGAATCCTTATGAGTTCTGTGATTCCCTTGACTTTTCCTCTCGTGCCATCGCGACGCAAGTCTTTCCTGCTTTTAATGAAACCGTTGAACGGATTACTTTAAAACTGATGTACACATATTATCATGATCCCCTCAGGATGGATGACTATACTGACTTTAGCAATCCAGTAACTTTTCATCTAACGCCCCCATCAGGTCAAATTTAAATCTTCTCGTTCTGGTTCGGGCCTAAAATATCATCAGAATTAATCACATTCCTGTGGCTCTTGTCTCATTTTGTCTTGTTGTAGCTCAGATGAATTTATATAATGCACAATATAATAAGTAAATCTGTAAAAGATATTGGAAAGAATAAAAAGATATGTTGGTCAGGCAGAAGGAAAACTAGTTTGGAAAGATACGTTGAATTTTTTGGGTGTATGTCCTTTTTTTTTTTAAACTTTTTTTTTGGGGTTTTAAGGAATGATCCGTGAAAGCCTGAGTAAACATTCATCATCAGTCGGATTCTTCAAAGTCCAAAACGGATTCCGATATTTTCCAGGAAAGCAGCTGCATTCTTTAAAAAAAAAAAAAAAAGAAAAAGAGAGAGAGACAGAGGAGAAAGTGTACTTTGGTGCTCGGCTGCGGTGACTGTGTGCAGATGTGAGCGATGAACGTTTGACTGTGAATAAGGACGAGAGAAATGAAACGTTATTTTAAAATCAGTCAATCTAGATGTGTCATAACGATCTCTGTGACATGATCTCTCTCTCTCTCTCTCTCTCTCTCTCTCTCTCTCTCTCTCTCTCTCTGTCTGTGTGTTTCTTAGTTTTTTACAAAATACGGACCAGACTACTCGCTGGAGATCAGCCCGAGCTGTCGACCAGACCGGAACGACACCAAACACCTGGACCAGGTCATCGGCACCATCAAAGGTGTGTGTGTGTGTCTGTGTGTGTGTGTGTGTGTGTGTGTGTGTGATGTGGATGCACAGGTGTTGGTGTGGTCGAGGGTGTGGTGGGTAAACAGGTGTGAGTCTGTTTGTGTGCGTCTCCCTGAACCCTCGCTCACCTAAAGCCCCTTTGTCTCTGCACGGCTCTTTTTAAGTCTGGTTTCATGCTCTGTTCTCGACTGAGTGGGATAAAAGTCTGGCTTGTTCCTCTTCTTTTTTTTTTTTTTTTCCGTCCTTGCGGCTCTTAACATCCTTTTGTGTGTGTGTGAACATACTGTCGACCCAGCACATGTACCCACAAACCCTCCTCGACCCGAGTCTGGGTCTCGATACATGTGGTATTGTCTATTTTTGCAGCATTGTCTTTCTATATATTCCTTTATGTTTGTATATTCTTCTGTGAGTGTGTCTCCGGCCGTGTGGTTGGGCCTTCGGTCTCTGCGTTGACAGCCCGCAGCGCCCAGAAGAGATCCATCCCTCAGGGTGAAACTTAGGGGAAGAGTTGAGCGGCGGCAGAGTTACTGGATGTGAGGTCAGGAACTCGCCGCAAAAGAAACAGACGTGAAGCGCGTCTATAGGTCGAGTTCATTTTACGAACATCAAACCGCGCTCTGCCAAGATTTTGAGAGAAGAAAGAAATCTGATTTGGTGTCTCGTGTAATGTCAAGGTTCTGGTGTGAAGACGTGTTCGCCCGCAGACCAAAAGGAAATACTTCTTCCTCTCTCTCCGTTTGAGGACATTTCACCGAAGCAGTTATCCATCATGTCTGTGTTTGTTAATTCAAACCGTTCAAAACCGCTGACCCCTGCGGAGGAATTGAATCGGGCCCTTTAAAGCACGTCGGTGTTGCTACGGTTACACCTGCCATCCTCAGTCCTCTGCTGCCGACACTGTGTTCATTTCGATTTGAATGGAAACAAGGACATTTGGATACGATGATACAATCACTTCACTTCCTCATTCGTTCTTATCTGTCACTTATTGCCGTCCATCTCGTCCTCTTCTCGTTTTCACCGTCGCTGTTCCTCGTGCATCGTATTGTACAAGAGAAACCAACTGTAGAATCGACTCTGCTTCCTGTTTACACCAGCAAACGACAGAATGTAGTTCCCCCGGGTGCTCAGAGAGAAAACAACAGAGTCTGCACAACACTGACGACACTTCGGGTGTGACAACATACAATGAAATAAAAGTTGTGGTCTCCCGACTTAACTACAACGGTGGGACCCACTGGAGAGGAAGTTTTAAAATCTCCACTTTAACGGTGGAAACTGCTGCTCAGTTTGAACGGAGCGCCGGTTTGTCCAGATTACAACGAGAGCCATGTTGGATGCTGGGTCGGTTTATACAAACAACATTAAGCGCTCCGCTCTGAAAAACTCCAGGTCACATCAAATCAGGGGAACAGGAGTTTTCTTTTCTTTTTTGCCAAAATTCACTTGGTCTGTTGGCTCGCAGTAAATCATCAAGACCAGAGGGGCTGAGAGTATCGCTGGTTTCCAGTCATACGGCTTTTATTAGGGGCGAGAGAAGGCGCGGATGGATGAACAAACAGATGGATGGAGGGAATAAAAAGGAGGAGAAATGAGAAATGAAATGCAGACAATCCAAAGACAGAGAGAGAGAAAGAGAGAGAGACGGGGAGAATGTACATTTTGCCGCCTGGTGCCATGTGGCTCTCCTGTCGTTTATCAGATCTCTTGTTCTCTTTCTTCCCTTTGCTCGGTCAGAGTAAACTGTCAACTGCTCGTTAAGGCTCGTTATTCATGTTTTAATTGAAGTTCATCATTAAGATGATTCGATTTGACTCTTATGAGCAGTTGATTTCATCTTTTCTTTCTCAGGCTCATACATTTACAGTGAATCCAGGGGACTTTTGCTCCCTTCTCTTCTCTCTCTTGTCCTTCTTCCACTGAAGTTTCCATCCTGCTCTCAACCTGTCACGTCTGTTTAATGTCCTCTTTCTTTTCTTCATTCCTCTCTTTCTCTTCCATCTCCGTCATGTCAGAAACCACTTTTCACAAAATTGCTTGTGTCACAGAGCGCTTTACCACACAGCGAGCAAGACCCGACCCAAAAAAATAAAACCTCAACAAGAAAGTGAGAGCATTATGATTTTAAATATCGTGGAGTAATCCTACGTGTCGTTTTGTCTACGATTTAAAAAAAGATCCACATGTCTGCTAACTTAACTAATGCATACACACGAACACAGGGTTAGGAAAAGCTCTAACGCACACACACACACACACACACACACACACACACACACACACCTCTAGGCGAACATATCCACATGACATCATTGGGGTGGATAAGTGTTTTTCTGGTTTTGGAAATGCTGCACTGCTTATAAACATTGGTTTCCCTGAGAAACTGGGCAGTGTGAGTTTGTATGTTTGCGTGTGTGTGTGTGAGTTTGTATGTTTGCGTGTGTGTGTGTGTGTTTGCATGTTTGCGTGTGTGCATCCACATCTGCTCCGTCTGCTGGCACGAATGAACTGCTAAGTTTTGAATCTTCAAGTGGTAATCCCTAAAACCCTTCATATTTCTTCATCTTCGTTCAGCATGTGTTGTGTCTCCAGACCAGATGTTTAACTAACTGTGTTACGATGTGCTCACGCTGCACAATTAAATCAGAATATACTATTTTATACAGGAAATGATACAAGGCCATTTTTCAATGAATAAAAAAAAACAGGAACGATACGACAGCCGTCATCTCCACTGAAGGAGCCAGAGTTTAAAAAAAGATTTTTTTTACTTATACTGCAGCCGTCCACCAGGGGGCGGTCGGTTTTAAAGTCGCAGTGTCGCCAAAACTCCGTGGGTTCGGTTCAGTTCAGTTCATGTAATAAAAGTCCAAATGTTTCTGTTACACACATCAGGCTTTTACTGGTGTTCCAACATAAACTGTCCAGTTAGTGCGTTTTTCAGAATAAACACATCACGGCCACTGTTACAAGCATTAAAACATCGAGACAACTCCAAAATAAAAGACACAGCGAGCTTTATGTATTTTTAAATGTTGTTTTTAGAGAGTTACTCACTCTTTCCTTTTGTTTGCCTCTGCCTCACACACACACACACACACACACACACACACACACACACACACACACACACACACACACACTGGGGCTTGTTAAACGTCTGTATTAATTAAAATGTGATTTTTATTCGGTGATTGTCGGAGGCGACAGCAGCTGTTTGTGTGTTCACTGTCCTCTGTTTACGAGGCTCTGCTAGTGTGATTTCCCCTGGGCTTGTGTGTCTGTGTGTGTGTGTGACTGTGTGTGACTGTGTGTGACTGTGTGTGACTGTGTGTGTCTGTGTGTGTGTGTAAACTGCCAGCCGTTACTGTGTGATTGTATCTTATATTATCAGTGCGTGTGAGCAAGGAAATACTGCAGCATCTTTACATCCTTCCAGCTCGTTAATGTCTCACACACACACACACACACACACACACACACACACACACACACACACACACACATTCACAGGCTCCTATTTTACATCCGACACAAAGCAGCACCAAACCACTGTGTAGTCACTGCGAGACCAGTTTTCTTTTTCTGGTCCAGCGCCCACGTTGTTTAAATATCAACGTGCACGTGCACCCGTGGGTGTGTTGGTCTTTAAATGGGGTGTGGTCAGGCTCATTGTTTGGAGCTTCACTATCTTCAGGCAGCAGAGAGCCGGTCCTGAGTCAACGATGCACCATTGTCTTGTGTTTTATTCAGTGAATTATCAAACAGTAATATTTGCCTGTAGGCAGGTGTACCGTGCACAACACACACTGTTGATTTTATTTTTATTTTTTTTAAACACCTGGAACCGGAGACTACACTGTGATTGGTTAATTGCATGTTACACCTTAAACACACGGATGATTAGCGAAGAGACTCAGAGCAACACTTTTGAACAATGCGTCTCATTCAGAGGTCGGTTTTTCTGCCGTTAAACAAAAAGAGGATTTGCTGCTGATCATTGAATTAGAACCCGACTACACTCCTCTTTGACAGTTTCACCATTTTCTCAGATGTAATTAGGGAAGTGAAAATAAAATCTCTGGATCCCCCTTTCGTCTGAATCCATGATAACAGGTAATGGGTTCTATCTCGGCCTCTGTCTCATCCTTCCACCAAGTTTAGTGGAAATCCGTCGAGTAGTTTTTCTGTAATCCTGCCGACAAACCAACAGATGGACTGGGGGCGAAAACACAACCTCTTTGGTTGGAGGACAAAACAGACTTTCAGACAAAGAAATACAACCAGGACACAAAACGGAAGCAATCCGTTCACCGTCAAACCTAAACTGGAGAATTACTTCCACACCAACAGACGCTGTGATAGATGAAGTTCTGCAGGTTGTAAATATCCGTGGTCGCTCGTCACTTCAGAATTCCCTGTTGTCCACATCTGGAAAGCGAAGAGAAGTGGGAGAGTGGATTCAGGGAGAGACGAGAGAAAAAAGACGACGAGTCAACCTACGTCAATATTTTTTACATTAATCTTTTATTGTTAGAGATTAATTTAAAAGAAAATAGCCAAGTTCAAAAACCTTCCGATGTTCGGTTTACAATGATTCAAAACACGTTTGAGAATCTTCAAACTTTTTTATTGTTGGTTTCTTCCTCATCAAATCACTTCAGAGGTTAATTGCTCGTCAGAACCGTTGGTTATTAAACATCTCTGTCCGTTGACTCGTCGCTTCAACGCCTGAAAACAGACCAAAGGTAACAAACACGAGCAGGAGGAGAGGGACGACAGGTTCGATCCTGAGACGCTGATAAAAGTTTAAATACATTTTTTTTGCGATATTTGAAAGTTAATATCCCGTCGGCTGTTTTTCTGCCCGTGCAGCTTCAGGCTCTGCTCGTGAGCACGCTTCCTCTTTTCCTGTTTTCAGCTCACATCATGATTCCTGAAACTGCCTTGTCTGCAACTGTTGCCCGAGAGACTTTGTCAGCAGATGCATCTGTCCTCAGTTGGCTCCTGTCGTCTGTGTGATAACAGTGTGGAGATAGAGGCCAGGCTCTCAGTTGTTTAACTTTCTGCCGTTAACTGCGTTTGTTTATGTGGTTTCCAGTAAATCACCTGACGTAGCAGAGCGGGAAGAATTTAAATGACTGAATGAATTTAAATCGTTCCTCCAAGTTTTTCGTGATAAATCTTTCGGTCACTTTCGCCAAAGACGCCACACGCGGAGATTCAAACCTCCAGATTCAGCTTCACCCTCTCTGAGATAAAAATAGAGGGACGTGCACCCGGAGACTAAAAACCCTCTGAAGTATTGATGCAGCTGATTGTGTTCCGTCGAGCTCCTCGATAAAGCTGCTGTCGCTGCAGCAGAACATGACAGGTCTCCTCTGACAGCTCCACAATGGCCGACCGACAGGACATCCTCCCTCACTGCGTCAGTGAAGGGCTGCGTTTGTCGGGGCAATTACTCATCCAACGAGAGGGTGTGTGTGTGTCTGTGTGTGTGTGTGTGTGCAACATGTTTATATTTCACAAGCAGGCAATTTAACATAACAATAGACCAACAAAGAGGCTTTGTTACGTCGTAACATAGAAACTAAACCGACGACTAGACTTTTTAATGAGGCTATTGTGCGTGTGTGTTTGTGTGTGTGTTTGTGTGTGTGTGTACTTAACGTTGTCGTTTCCGTATTGATCCTTTATTTGCATTGTTGTGTGTCATCTGGAGCGACTGGATTTCCACTGTCTCCCCCCAAAATAGGGGACACTGTCCTCAGAGGCCAATTAATCGTCAGGCGATGTTTTTCTGAGTCGTGATTAGTCGGCTCGTTAATCAGCGAGAGGAGGCGACAGTGTGTGTGTTTCCGTCTTGTTTGTTTGTTCGGGGGTTTATCTTTGTATATTTTTTGTATCCCACTTAATTTTGGACCCTCCTCCTTCCTCCTGTGTGTGTTTGTGTGTGTATGGGGGGGGGGGGGGGGGTGTTGCTAGTTGTGTGCATGTATATTGTAACATGTGTGTTCACCCCCCCCCCCAACTCTCATTTCTCTCTCTTTCTCTTGTTTACAGGGAATTTAAAGAATGTGGTTTAGGAGCCGGCGGACTCGGCCTCTTCACACACACACACACACACACACACACACACACACATACATTCAGACCCACAAACACACACCATGTTTCCAAACCAGGTCGATGCTCGGTGGCTTTAATGAAGACAATATGGAGCGGACCCCTTCGGCCCCGAGGCACGGAGCGAACCAGGGAGGGATGAAGGCAGCGAGAGAAGGTTTTGGAAAACATTAGCCGAGTGTTTCCAGAGGATAACAGTTTAATAAGGGGGGGGGGCGGTGATGTGGTCGCTGTTTTTAATCCTGTTTTCTTTTTTTTGTTTTGTGTTTTTGAGAAGCTACAGTTTGTGTGTTTCCTGCGGATGAGAGAGTTTATACAGTTTGCTCAGTGTGGTTGTGTAAACCTGAATTACAGCCGGACTCTGTAATGCGCCCGCTCGTTGTTTGTGTTCGTCCATCAGCTGCACATTTGAACCTAAATGGAAAAACAGATCTTTCAGGTGTCCGGTTTCACGTTCACCCCGGTGCTGCTGTGATTTCAACCCCCCCCCGGGGACACATAAGCGCTAAAACAGACATAGGACCCAAACGGCCACCTTCCCCAAAACGCCCGTCCTCCTGGGTTTCTGATCGGGTCTGGAAAAGTCCTGAAAAGTATGTGAGACGTCAAGAGACACTCGGAAAGTTTACAAACAAACGGTCTGGAGAAGTTTTGGAAAACAGCCGGTTACAGATTAGAAGTTTATTTGCTCAGCCACGTTGTTTTGACCCCTGGGCAAAATCTGCAAATTAAACATCTGGATGGAATTTTAAATGGAAGATATGTAGGGAAAGTTAAAAAGTTCTTTTTTGTCCACAGACAATAACAAAGCTCATATGAACCTGAAGGAGGATTTAGACAGAGATGGTCCTGAACTGGTTTTACACAACTGCACATGTGTCTGAAGTTTATTCATTGAGCTGACGCTGGTTCCACGAAAGAACTGGAAATGAAAATATTCGACACCATGATACACAACTGACCAATAATTGTTTAATGGTTGTTTTTTCTATTGTTCTTGCACGTTTTTTTTTTTTTAAATAAGTATAAAGACTAAAGGAAAATCCCGTCTTTGTTCCTGCTTATCCATGATTTTGAACTTGGCATCAGAGAAAAGCTAAAATGTTTAAAAAGTTAAATCCCCCCCGTGTTTGATTCTCAATATATGTATGTGACAAAACTGCAAACTGTCATTTGACCACGTTTTTTCTAAATCCACTGCAGATAAACGTTCAATCTTTTTCTAATATTTTAGAAATTGAAAGGTTTTCTATCTTCATTTGTTTTCCCTTTGTCCGAGTGTTTTGATGTAGGAACCACAGACACTTGTTGAAATAAAAGACAGGACGGCATGTTGTTGTCATGTGTCTCCGCTGTGTTTTAAGACTTGATTTATGTAGCGACGGCTGCTTAATAGCGGCTTTAATGGGCCCAGCGTTTGAAAGAGGAACCACAAATGTCAGGCAGGTTCCTTTAGAAGTGATGTTCCCCAAATTAATGGCCTGGAAATTCACACCAAATGTAGGAGTCGCCACTCGAGAGCTGGCATGTGCTGAACAGAAGTGTGTGTCAGCGTGTGTGTGTGTGTGTGTGTGTGAGTGAGGATTCCCTGTGATCTTTATGAACAGGGCTGTGGTCACCGTGGCGGTTTGAGCCCAACGTAGCCGGAGCAAATGAAACTCATTACACCGTTTACGAGCTCAGAAAAAGGAGAGGCCATTGAAATCCTATCTTGTAAACTGGTGTGGGGGGTGGGGGGGGGGGGGGCTTTGTAATCATAAGCGATGTGAGAGACTTGTGTGTGTTTATGTGTTTTTTTTTTTTTTTGGTCTGCGGAGTCAAATTAGAAAAAATCCGAGGGGCCCCCGAAGGTTTCAGGGCACCACTGGAAATCCTGGATTGTGCTTTTTTGTTTTTTTGTTGTTTTTTTTAACAGAAAAGCTGAAGCCGGGGTCGGGTTCTGTCGAGACCCAGGTGGTCTTCGTTTGGGAGGAGCCTGGGTGTTTGGGCTGTTTGTGGTTGGAAGTAGAGACAAGCAAAACTTAAAATACAGAAAAACACCGAACACGGTTTCGTTTTCTCTCTTTTGTTCATGCACCGAACTCCGGACATTTTCCTGAAGTTTTTCTGGAGGAGGTGTGTTACTGAGAACGTAAACGTCTGAGTCAGCTGCTCCGGAGAATCTGTGGAACTTCTCCCGCAGAGTGAGTCCGTGTGAGAAGCGGGAAAATGAGTGGACGAGGTTTCTAACTCGTGAAACTGGGAGAATACAAATATCCCAGAGGAGCCGTAGACAGACGGAAGACATTTTCTGGAGTTGTGTCTTAAATCGGCTTGTGAGGAATACAACACTCGCACATACTTAGACTGTGACACAAAGAAACACAATTCGATGCACTGCTATTTAACGGTTGTGTTAATCTGAGTTAAACTAATCAAAGTGTAATCACTCAGACAGAAGAGGAGAAGTTAATCACCCTATGACATCATCAGAAACTTTATTTCAAGGAGAGTTATTACAGTTTGAGTTACATAACTTTTATCCACTGTTATTTGAATGGAATCTAAAAGACTAGGAACAAGTCTACGGAGCTTTCCTGTCATTTTTTTTTAAATCCCCACATAAACCAGCCGAGTGATGCAACACAGTCTGTAAAGGAAAAGCTGTCTTCCACATCATGGCGAAGACGGAGCGTTTCTTTGCCAGCGTGCCGAGCTGTAATTTGTCTTTGGCAAAAGTTTTCTTCCTCTAGACGCACACAGATTTATTTTTTCCGATATGAAAATGGAAGGTGGTGTTGGAATCGTCGGACTGAGGCTTTTGGACTCAGTCTGGCTCCGTCACACGTTAAAGTGCAGTGGTCCAATCCTGGCGCCTGGTGACTCTGGTTCGTTGTTGTTAGATCAGGACGCTCCGTCGAGTTCCTTAAACCTGCGTCTTGTTCTTTTCAAGTTAAGTTCTTTAACCCTCTGGAGTCTGAGGACATTTTCCCGATTGTCACGTCTCATTAAATTGAGAGTGGTTCAGAACAATCTCTGCTTTGTCGAGTTCTTCAAATCTCTTATGAAATTACACCTCAAAGGTCCAAACGTCAACTTTAACTTGTGAGGATTAATTGTTTTGATGGTTTAAAAGTGTTTATCAAAGTTGTAGATTCAAAAAGTATTTGAATACACATGTAAAGTAGTAGAAAACACTGTTAAAGTAGTTCTGTGTGTCTCTCTTTGTTGCATCGAACGCACTTTCACTGCTCTATGAGAGAAAAAAACTTTCCAACGACTTGTATGCAAATCAGCAGCGGGCCTCTCAATGTGACCCGATGAGTCGTTGAGGTAAACCGTCCTTCCTCTTCCTCTTCCTCTGACGCCCTGTGGTTCCTCCCGGTGAAGACGGTTATCAGCTGCGTCGAACATTTGCATAAGTGTTGTAAAGCTCGCGTAAACATTTTTTTGTGGATCTTCTGAAACGATGCGGATCGGAAGAGAGAACTTGTTTTCCAGAGGTGCGGAGTCTGAAATGCGTGTTTCATCAGCTGCTCAGCCGAATCCTCCACCGCCGGTCAACAAAAGTCCAGTTTGTCCTCTGACAGTTTGACCAAAACGTGCTACGACTATTTGTGCAGAGATGGAAATCACAAACGGTTTGTTTGAATTTGCATAACATCTCCCCGAGGGGGGAACAAAGCACCGGGGGGGCCTCCGTCTATACGTCCTCCTCCTCATCAACATGTGAAGTGTCTGCGGTCAATGGCGGAGGGGATTTACTCGCACAATAAAGACAGATGCCACCTTTTATCTGCTTAACGGAAGAGAGGCCGAGCGCGTGGCACTTGACCGCGTCGTCGCACGTTGTTGGCGCGTAATGACGTCCTCCCTCCAGAGGCCATTGAACCAGCGCTGAATGGGTAATGGGCTTTTTAGCAGGAGGTGGGGGAGGGATGGATTTTTTTTTTTGTGATGAATTAGTGGAGGCCCCCCCCCCCCAACAACACTTTCAGTGATTATTCTTTTTCCCCAAACAGCCTTTGTTTGTCCCTTATGAATAAAATAGACTCAACTGACCCGTGAGGTTACGACAGTCGGGTTTTAAGCTTCTCTGGGTGACAAACTTTCAAAATAATTTAATAAACCTGTATTTGTTGTTGTTGTATAAATTGATTATCTCGTGTGAACGCTCTTTATTTAACAGGATATAAGTGATAAAAGAAGATTTAGTTCACGTGTTGCCGTATAAAATCGTCTCATTTCAAGCTTTTCCTCAGTTTGTTTCATTTGTTAGAAGAGTTTAATGACGACATCTTAGGAACAACTGACAAACTAATATTTAAACATCGGGCGATAGTTTCTTTCCTCCGTCTGCCTCCACCTCTCTCGTGTATTTAATGACCTGTGTATTTGATTCTGTGTATTTTTGCACAAATGTCAAGTTGTTGTTTTTTTTAAAAAAGATATTTTAAAAGACGAGCGACACCAAAAGATAACGATGCAACATCACGGAACACAAACGCTGACATGAAGACGTCTCCACATGTGAGAACATGAAGTCATGTAGACTCCACACAGACACATGAGCAGAGAGCTCTCCCTCTCTCTCTCTTTCTCTCTCTCTCTCTCTCTCTCTCTCTCTCTGGTCGAGTGACACTGACAAAGACAGTGATCTGAAGTGGTTCGTTTGTTTGCAGCAGAGCAGCTTTAAAAACCCGGAGTACGGATTCAACACAGATGGGTTTTTTTTTTAATCTCTTGAAAATCCTCAGAAGAACGATTCAGCTGCTTCAAGTTCACCTCCTGAAGCGTCCAAGGCCTCTCGGACACTCACACGTGTTCTGGTCCGACCCACAGACCGAAAATAAAGATGGACGACGTGTCTCCGCTTCCTGTCGCTTTCCAAAAATGAAGCCAAAACATCCCGAAGGCAGGTGTCGCCATCTTGCAGCGGTGACGTCATCGCGGCTCGAGCTTTGCTCCAAATGCTTCCGGGATATTTTGGCTTCATTTTTGGAAAGTGGCAGGAAGCGGAGACGCGTCGTCCATCTTTATTTTCAGTCTGTGATGAACGCTGCAAAGAAAACTCACAACAATTTGTTCTGTTGAAAATAATAACTTTGATTTAAATCACCTCAGCCCACTGGTAAGATAGAATCCTGATCCTCTGGAAGTCCAGATCCTGGCTTTGTGAAAGGCAGCCAGTCACACACACACACACACACACACACACACACATACTCACACACACTCATACAATACAAACACACACCAGGCTGGTCAGTGAGGAGAGGGAGCTGCACAAAGTGGTTTGTATTCAGTGAGGAGCTCATTGAGGAGCGGACGAACCCTCTGAGGGTCTGCAGACAGTCAGTGTGTCAGCTTCTCCTGAAATAAAGAGCTCCAGCTGCAGTTCACTGGCTCTCACTCTCATGCTCACACACACTTTGGACTCTGGACCCGAGAGTTTGAGTTTCCAGGAGCTTTCCTCGCAAGGTTGGTCCAGTTCTCTGGTTTGTGCACATGCAAAGAGGCGTGTGTCGCTGCGTGTGTTTGTGTGTGTGCTGTAAATCTGTCTGTTCTCAGTCTTTCTCTCTTCTGTGCCTCTCTCCTCTCTGTTGCCTCCTCCAGTGTTTACATAAGATTTTAAATGAGGTCAAGCGTTTTGAGCCTGGAGCTGAAGAGGTTTGGAGGAAAGAGCTTATGTGCAATATACATTTTCTTATTGGTTTCTGAGATAAACTCACTTTGACTCAGTTTACACGTCTTTTTTAACGTGCATGTGATTTTTACATTTTAACCTGCAAGAATAACCTGTGTTTTGTTGTTTTTGTTCTTTGGTTCACTTCTTACTGATGGAAATGGGACCTTTGATTATAAAATAGATCTTTTTTTAATGAATTGGACCGTTTCCTTTTTCAAACAGTGAAGTTTTACAAGAGAAAAACTGGAGGGAAGTGAAGTTAAATCAGTTTTTCCTCATTAACTGTTTTAATTGTGGATGTTGGGAGCAATTAAAACAGTGAATGCGTCACGCTGGGACAACATATGGTCCGTGTGTGTGGGGGGGGGGGGGGGGGGGGGGGGAGAAAGGGACAGACCGACTGACGTTTCAATTTACTTGTCACGCTTTAATTATGTAATTGAAACCTCTGTAGTTGGTGTGTGTGTGTGTGTGTGTGTGTGTGTCTGTCTGTGTGTGTGTTGGCTGCCTCTTGATAAATGCATTGTCAAAAGCATAACTCCATAAAAATAAGATATTCTAATACCTAATGTAAAACAATTATCCATTCAGCAGCTGTTCTTCCATCACATCTCATGATCTCCAGCACAAACTTGTTTAAAACCTCTCGTCCACGTTGGTTTCATAGATATAAAGACGATCATGTGATGTGATGGAAAGATCCAGAACCAGCTACTAAATGGACTTTGTGGTGAGATTATTTTTCCCGTCTGTTCTTTCCAAGGTCAAGAATGAACATCACCTTTGGTTGTGCACGATAACATTCTTTTGATTTTCCTTTAATGTGCGTTAATTGTCGTCCTCGCCAAGTTTTCTGTGATTCGGTGTCAAGAAAATACTGAAAAATGCACATCACAAGTTCCTGAAGCTCAAGTTTAAGCTTTCGAATGGTTTGTTTTGTCAAAGAAATTCGACTGACACAGACGTCAAACAAAGATTTCATGATGAAACCATCAGTTGATTAATGGTCTGTAGTGAAATCACAGAAAATCCAAAGGTAATGAGGTAAAAAGGCTCAAGAATTAATTGGTTTCAGCTTCTGAAACGTGAACATTTGTTGTATTTATGTTTTGTGTGACTGTTACTTTCATATATTCTGGTTTTGGAGCATAAAAGAATTTGAAGACGTCACCTTGGGCTCTAATAAACTGTGACAGGCTTTTTGTGTATTTGTCTGACGTTCAGTCGAGTAAATAATTAGTTATAACTATGATTTTATGACTGTGGAGCTGTTTTATTGTTTTGTGTAAGAGCTGCCGGTCTGGCAGAGGCAGCGGACTTTGATTGCTCATAATTAAAGTAAACGCAGACCGGTCCACGGCCGAGACTGCTAATGAAATCGTTTATAGGGAAACTGAACCAGGGCCAATTTCACAATGTCATAAACGTGGTGGAAGAACACAATGAATCAGGTCAGCTGTGAACAGGAAAAAGCACTGGCCCCCGTCCAGCACTTTCATACGACATCCTTCCTCAGTCCTGTCAGCCGCCCTCCTGTTGCACGAGGGGGGCGAACGGTCTGAACACGTCCGACCCCGACTCATCTTCATCTCACAGTCACAGTCTGATTTGTACACGGTGAGGATTCCTCCCTTTCTTGAAATCCTCGGTCCCATGAGCTCTCGGGAGATTTATTTCAAGAAATTCATCAGCTGGAGCGTTTGAGGAAGAAAACTTTGTGGACAAATTGATTTTTTTCCCCCCGGAAATAGAAAGTCAAAGGTTTTAAAATCATACAATGATAGCTCTGGAAGCTACATGGGGCTAATTTCTTTCTCTTCAGTTCCGCCAAAAGTTAGAAACTTCACAACCCACGATTCTGACGTTATTATCAGATGATTTAAACCAAGTGAAGCACTTAATGCACCAGAAATAAAACCTCTCACACCTTCCTTTGGGAGATATGAACACGTTTGTCGTCTTAGCTGCGAGTCGCTATCTCCGGCAGGGGCGACTGTCGACAACAGGAATCAATAGTTGTTATTATCAATCCGAGCTGACGACAACTTACATTTAACGCCACTGAGTTTTTCAAGTCCTCCTCTAAAGCCTGCAGGCGAGACTTGGTGCTGGATCTGTGGGTGATTGGATGAATGTTGAAATCAAACACTAGTTTATCTGAACGCATCATTCGCAGAATCATCGTTGTCGCGTGATGATAAAAACCTGGAGGGCTCAGTGTGGTGTTTGTTGTTTGTGTCCTCGACTCAGTGTGGTGTTTGTTGTTTGTGTCCTCGACTCAGTGTGGTGGAAAGCTGCTGAGCAGAGACACCATGTGCAGCCTGGCCCTGACAGTAATCAGTCAATGAATAATGAACACACACACACACACACACACAGACACACACACAGACCTGCCATTGACAGCTGTTTGGTATCTTTGTGTGTGTGTGTGTTAACTCTATCAGTCGAGTGCAGCTGCATGCCTGCCTGTAGCAATTATGTTCTCGCTAAATAAAAGCCAGCGCTGGGAGGAGGGGCTCGCTCTGTGTGTGTGTGTGTGTGTGTGTGTGTGCATGTGTGTGCGTGTGTGTGTCCTTTCAAGTCTATCTTTGTTAGGACCAATTTGAGTTCCAAACCTTGGAGACTGAGGACGTTTTGGACGGTCCTCAGTCTCTGAGACATTTTCAAAGGGTTGTCTGAGGGTGAGGGGCCCGGGAATGGATTATATGAACGAGGGTCCTCACAAAGATAGGAGTCCAAGGATGTGTATGCATTTATGCATGCATGTGTGTGTGTGTGTGTATTAATCCACACATGCTTTTTGAACTGTGTGTAATATAAACCAGCTCAGGGACTTTAACATGAACCTCGAGGAGTCTTTTTGCAAGAGTAACACACACACGCTGAAACACACAAACATTGTTTTTTACCTCCGCACACACACACACACACACGACCACACATATGCTCTGTTCTCAGGACCCATATGTATTTATCCATCATGTGACCCAATCACTCTCCGAGGTCCTCAAAGGCTCCGTTGTGTTGTGTGCTCCGTTCACACACACAGACCCACAAACACTCTTTAACCCCGTCTGTCTCACAGGCTTTCTCCTGCGGCCTGTTCATGGTTAATTTGCTGCTCAATAGGTCGAGAGGAAAAGCAGACATCAAGCGAATACACACACAGACACACACACACACACACACGCACACACAATCAGTCCTAAACACAGTGAGTCACGCAGCCGTCCAGGCACCGGTCGCCACGTTGTGCGTTTCCCAGACAGATCTCGGTGATTTACTGGGTCATAAGAACACGAGTGAAGCTGCTCTTAAGTCAACAACACTTTTGTTGTCGAGGCCTGAAACAGACGCGTGTTTGTCAGGAAACGCTTTAAAAGAACCTCTGAATTATCACTCATCCGTCCTCCAGGCGTCAAATGTTCAACACTCAGAGTCTCAAACCCGTGGACGGACATTAATCAGTGATAATCGATGAAATGACTGTTGCTCTGATCATTTTAATATTCGTGTTTTTGATTAATTAAAGGTTGATTAGTCAATTTAAGTGAAGCTGCTAACCTCGATCACCTTGCTGTGCAGACAGAAGGAAGCTGTGGGAGTTTCCCAGTTTTCCGTGAGCACCTGGTTCATCCTGGGACGCGTGTTTCTGTCTTTCTGTCTTCATGAAGAGGACGTTCTTTTAAAACATGACAGAGTCCGTGTGTTTGAGAGCAGAGAACGATGAACAACATCTTCACTTCCTGCAGGTCCGGCCTCAGCCTTACACTGAATCATCAGTAGATCCCGTTAATGAAATGCAGTCTGGGTAAAGTCACCTGCCATCGGAGCAGGCCTCTGTTTATCTAACGACCTTATCTCTTCCGCCTCCTGTCCCATTTTGACAACGTTGCATAACATCTTTCTTTTCTCCTGGCAGGCTCTGGTGGGTTTTCCCGGTGATGACCTCACTGCTTTTCCCTGGCAACGCCCACGCTGCGATGAAGGACCTCTCCTCCTCCTCCTCTCCTCTCACCACCCTGCTCCACTACCCGTCCTCCAAAACCTCCGTCGTGCCCTTCTCCCCGTCTGCCGGCCCCGCCTCCTCGCCGGGGTCAACGCTGTCGTCGGCTCCGCTCTCCAAACCTCAGCCCTTCTGCCTGCAGACGGGGCCTCACCTCATCGCCAGCATGCAGCTGCAGAAGCTCAACTCGCACTACCAGAACCTCACCGGTGCTTCTGCCGGACACCCCGCGCCCGGTGGAGCTCAGAGGGGCTTTGGACCCTCGCCTCTGGGCTCTGGCAACCAGCTCCTGGGGCCGACCGGGGGCCTTGGCGGAGGCGGGATGGGGGTCGGGATCAGCATGGGGACCCAGAGCGCCGGTGCAGGTGGAATTATCGACTTTGACCCCGTGGACGAGGAGGTCCTCATGTCTCTGGTGGTGGAACTGGGCTTGGACCGAGCGAATGAGCTGCCCGAGCTCTGGCTGGGTCAGAACGAGTTTGATTTCATGTCAGACGTGCCGGCCGGATGCTGACCTTCGGGAAGACGCAGAGAGAGAAGACGTTCTCTCCCTTGTTTTGTTTTTCTCTTTCCTCCCTTTCGTTGGTTGATCAAACGAGGAAACAGAAGAGACACTGAGTGATAAAGAGAAAGAGATCAGAGACACGTACTCTTTATGGACAGATGAACGGGTCGGTGGAGAAAAGAGCTTCTTTTTACATTTTTGATTTATTGTCAGAAATAAAAGAAGGCGTGAACTGTCTTTCGTGTCAGTTTGTCTTTTCCACACTGACGCTGGTCTGATGGGATTAAGATGTTTTTCCTCATCCCTCTATAATGTTTTATTCTTCCTGTTCATTTAAAGAAGAAAACCAAAGAGTCGTACAAAGAGACTTGATTGCTTCTGTGCTCTTTTTCCCATCACTCCCTGTTGCAGGCTTTATCAAATCCAGAAGGTTTGGCAGAGACGCTCGGGTCAGTTTCTTGGAAACAAACAGGACAGATGACAAAGACACACCTGTTGGACCTGGTCCACGTCTTTTCCTCAGTGCTGTCCTCTCTCCATCAAGGAAAAAGAAAATGGGAAACCTGACTTTATGGGGGATTTGCTAAGGACGACAAACACTATGTTTCCTGTTTTCTTAATGGACAATATTGGACTCCGGTCTCACGGGAAAGAGACTCCTGTCCCTCGGCTCCACAAAGACGCTGATTGTCTGAGAATTGGTTATCTCAATGTACTTCTTTTACTTTCTGTCTTTTCTTTTTTTTTGTTTGAATTCACTTCAAGCAGACGCATTCACAGAACATGTTATTTAAGACAGAGGCTGATATCCATCAGGCCACTTGGACAAGGAGTGCTTCTGTAGCACATCTATTATCGGTTCTACTTTTCTCAGCACAATGAATTAGATCAAGAGACGGGGAATCTTTCCGAGCACGGGGCCTTAATGGAGCGCTTCTTGCTCCGGAGCACAGCCTGATTAAAAACCACGGAGGCCTTATGGTCATGCGAGCTGCCACTGCGTGTGTGTGATTTGTTTTCTGACCGGCTGTAGGTTCAGGTCGAACCGGTGTCAACGATCGTGGATAGCACTTCTTACTGAGGACACAAGGTTTTGTCAACATGTGTGGACATACACCAAACGAGAAAAACATGATAAATTCACCCGTCCTCTGTTTTGTTTTTCCTGTTCTGCCACATTGATGTTTATGTGAAAACAGTTTGTTCAACCCCCCGAACTTATCTGTGCACTTCCACGCTGCTGATAAGGAAGCTGCGTCTGTTTTGTCATCACTGGGGCTGGAGGCCGGTGTTTGCACACCTTGCAGGACGGTCTTTGACCTACACACTCACACTTGGTTTGAGAGGGTTGAAGTTAAATCTGTCAGATGCGATCGATTCATAGAAGCTACATTAACGTTTTGAAGTCGAGACCATAGACTGACGACGGGCGACATCTCCACCTCCTTGCCATCTCGTGGAATAGTGACCGTGCAGTGGTTTCTTGAGTTTTTAGTTTTGTCCATATCCCAAAAACGAACATACATGTATAAATGTACAAAGACGATACATAGAACATCCTGACGAGCTAACGGAGCATCTGTCACTAAGCAGTTTAATCCTGGCTACTAAAAACTAGCGTTCACATTATCTTACATTATATAAATGACGAATACAGAAATCATTTTATATAATATCAAGTTTAAATCCAATAATTTTAAATAACAGCTCGACATTACAACAACAATGACACACAAATGAACTGGTAAGCTAACGCAGACGACGAGCCCCGCAAGGGTCGGATTATATCATAACAGCTGCGTGAGCTCACATGTCAAATCCATCTCGGTGTCAAGTGAACAAACTCCCATCTGCCGACAAAAGACGTACGTGATGTGGTCGAGGCGGCGAAAAAGCAAGTAGATGACGAATGATGATTTTTTTCACGTGTTCACATCAATTGTGCTCTAAGTGTCTGAGACATGTGCCGGTGGGATGTGTGGGTTTTTCACGTGTGAGGTCATTGTTCAAATTGCTAACACAAGGATGAGCAGTAAAGCTAATGAATGGGTGGATGGACGATTTCCCAAGATCCCGTTCTGCAATTCACGTTACTCTGGCCCAGATTTCCAGATACCTGATCCTGAGAGTTATCCACACACACCTCTTGAGTCATGGTGATCCACGTATGATAAGTTTAAAATTCAATCCTTTTGGTAAATGATAACTGACTACCCCCCAAATAACTCTTAAAACTTTATTTCAGCTTAAAAGCTAAATATCTTCAACAACTAAATACAACTGATGAACTACATCCAGGCTACAGACACGTTAACACAATCTTTTTGGTGCCGCACTTTTATTTGCCTTGTTTACACATATCTCATCCTTATTGGACCTCCGTCATGCTGCCAGATGCAGTTGCCAGTCTGATCCCTGCCGCCGCCGCCGCCGCCACCCACCTATAGGAGCTTTACTGTGCTGCTGCGTCCTGCGTGTAGATGGATGCAGTCAAGACGGGGGCTCTGGTCTATATGTGTTGTGGTAAGACGAGACGGTGGAGCTTGGAGGGGGGGGAGCGGTCGAACAAAGGCCTTTCACCTTAACGGCTTGTTTGTTATCCTGGCCATTGTGGGTCTCCTCCTGGACCATGAACACACAAAAAGAACACACCTGGATGTATGTATATACGTCATCCGTGTGGTTGCAACGAAACACCTGCGTGCTCCTTGAAGTCCGTACAAACAAGTACATGTGGAAAGCGGCTGGTTGCAGGCTGCACAAAGGCATGGAAATAAACGGCACAGGAGCGCGGGGATGGAGTTACAGCAGGGAAACAGGAGTAGCAGCCGTGAAACAGGCACTTGTTCAGTTACACAGACTTCACAGGGTATCGGGGCTGCGAGTGTGTGTGTGTGAGAAGAGAGAGAGGCCTTATGTACGAGTCCGATACGCGAAAATGTGTGTTTGATATGAGCAGCGAGTAATCCAGAGGAAAAACACTCACTGGGCCTATAGATCGTAGACTGCAAACAAAAGATGGACGACGTATCGTCACTTTCCCAGACTTTTTCATTTCGTCCATGTCCCAATCTGCTAACATGGAGGAGGCAGGGTTTATGATCAATACTGCAGCCAGCCACCAGGGGGACGAGCAAGATGATTGGGGTTCACACTTGGGGAGCTGTCATGTCGTCCATCGTTAATGATATTGATCGGCTAACACAGGAACGCTACCCCCCCCCCCCCACACACACACACACACACACACACACACACACAGTGAGGTTACAGTCAATGAGCACAAAACTTTCTTTAATGAAACCAGAGAGGCAGAGATTAATGAAAACCTGCTGAGGGACTCATTTGACAGAATCCTTTCAGTCGAGGGATTTTCTGGGTTTTTCGCTCGACTGTGACACACAGAGAAAGAAACAGAGACAAACACTGGCTCTTGTCTTCTCTGTCCCGTCGCCCTAAATGGGTCAAAATAACATTCTTCAGATTTAAGACAGTCTCGTGTTTGTTTCCATCTGATCAACATTGTTTTAAAGTCCCTTCTTCTTTCTCTGTGTGTGTGTGTGTGTGTGTGTGTTTTGCAGTCCGGCCTTAATCCCAGCTGAGTGAATGTTATTCTTTGCTGTGTGAACGAGACGAACCCCCCCCCCTCCAACCATCCCCTCCTCTGAGAAGTCGCCCGGTCGAGATGCTTGAACCGTCTGAGGGCTTTCATTTCCTCTTTTTCCTCGACCCCCCCCCCCCCCCCCAGATATTGCAAGTTAACCCCCCCGGGGTTAAGACCTTTCTGAACCCGACAAAAATACAAACAGAAACTTAAATCACTGCAAAAAATAATCCATCGCTTTGATTTCACTTTGCTTGGAAAACCACATTTATAACCTTGAAGGACGTTCAGCTAATCACAATATGCTATTTGAAATGAAAAGTCTTCACCAGAAACTTTGGTTTTCGATTCATTATTCATTATTAATCATCACTGATCTTATTCCCGGCTTTAATTCGTCCTATGAAACAAAATGATCATAAAACTGTTTATACATAACTATATCTTATCATGATATTAAGTATTCTGTAGTTTTTCCAGGCAAAAATACTGAAACAATACAATATTATTCCATCTTTTCAAACATGCAGTATATCAAGTAATGTGTATTTACAGCTACATGCATCAATTAGCATTAGCTTGTACGCTTGGTCTAGTTTAATATTGAAAAAAAAAAGTAGATTTTGCAAAAGTGCTGGTCCGATTTTCACAGTAACAAACATGAAAACCTTCTTAACTCAGAATGACACTTGTTGAATGTGTTTTTTTATTTTTGTCTCCATGTGTTCTCCTCTCTCCGACACCTGAATCCGTGTGAACGCTGCATGATATTAACAACTCATGAAGTAAATTTACAGTTTCCACGTGAAAACAGTGATTTGTTGCACGTTCGGCCTCCGGACCTCAGGGTCATGACAAATGTCCGTGAGAACCTTTGGCTCGTGTGATGATATATCAACCGATAGTCCCCTGATAGAAGGTTTCCTCTCCACAGTGATGAAGATGTTCAGCCACGTGCTCTGCCGCTCGACCCGTCACGGATTCATTCCTTGTTTTTCATCATATTTACCTTTAAACCTGTAGTTCAAAGTCCGGTTTTGTGATTTACTCTGGTTCTACCTGCCGTTTCTTTCGTTTTCCTTCCTAATGACAAGATGAATATTATTCAAAGATGATTTTAAAGCACTTTTGCTCACTGTACATCCATATGAATATGTAAATGAGATCATATTGAGAAATGCTTGTATTTTTGTTATGGAGAGAAATAAAGAAAGTGAAATCTGAGCAGGAGTCCACATGTGTCATTAACAACATATATAGTATAGTTGTATAGTATATTATAGTATGTACTGACTACTACACTTTTTAATATAATTTACATGTTTCTAGTTTTCCATTAACACATAGTTAACACATTTATCAAAAGATATATACACCCTTCAGAATCATTGTGGTAGTTAACAGTTGAAGTATTCACACTCCTTATTGCTAACGTAAAACTTTAATAAACTATATTATTTTAAAGGATCTATTGCACTGTAAACATTTGCTTTAGTATTCTGCTGATAGCGTCTGTGCTTGTGTCCCCATACTGTCAGTTTGTTAATGCAGTGCTTCCATCTGCTGGAATGTGATGGTAAGTGTTCACAACGTAGAATTACTGTAAATCACCCGAGAATATTCATCAAGCCCAGTCATACTGTAGCTTTTCTTTTCATTCATTTTCAATATATTAATATATATATATATTATTTATTGATCTGTTCTTACTTAAAAATATTTTTTTAATTCTCATTATGAGAGCTTATTTGTGATCCGGGTGTAATTTTAGGGAAATTATAGAGAATTCTCACTCTGTTGTTTTAATTATTTGAGTTTTCTAGCTCATAATTTATCTATAATTGGAAACTTTGTTGGAATTTACGAATAAACAACAAATATCAGTCTTGCATTTAAACTCAACAGTGCACTGCAACAATGCTGTGTTAATAATTAGTGTTAATTAACATGACTGAATGCACAGAGCTTTATTTAACACAGTTATTAATCAAATTATTGTTTTATATGACTTTACACTATGTTGTCTTAACCGCCCTTATAAAAATGCATTTTAATATATATTAATTTCATGGTTACATTTATTTAAGAAAGATTTATTTGGGACAAAGGGCAAATGATTTATGTAACTGCAGCAATGTTGCCTCTTAATTCTCTCACCTTCTATAATACAACTCGGTAAATCTGAATCCTCCTGGGTTGTGGATGGCGTGTCCGGTGCAGCAGTCAGAAGTGGGTCAGGAAACTAAGCTGAGAAAAAACGTGGATGGGTCCCCAACTCTCCGCTGGCCACAGGCCATGTTGTGAAGTCCTTCCAAGTTTGTGCAAAACGTAAAAATGCTCTGAATACAAATGTAGGTTAGTGGGTTGATTCAGCTGGAAACACTCATGGAGGAACTCGTGCACGGTGCTCTGATGATTTATGTTTCATGGGGAGAAAATAAGAAAATAAAGTGGGTCACCAGAGATAAATGTGTGAGTATACACAAGGGAGCTTTTTTAAATATCGTATAAATAAACTCTAGGTTTGTCCCGAGCTTTGAGATTCTTCCCTGCAGCAGAGAAAACCTTCAGAGAGCCGTGGATCTGATTTACTTCCCAGGAGGAGTTGTATCTGTGCGAAGTGTAAACAGGACTGAGGTCTGCGTGACACGCTGGTATTTCCTGAACAAGACAGAAACACAGAGAAGACGTGAGCGGAGTCAAAAAATCTGACCTCGTTAATTAGAAATTCTGTGAAATATTGCAGAGACATTCATGTTCTTGAGAGAGACACGTTTGTGATCCTCCAGTTCCACATCATGTTCTGCAGACTGTTTATTAGCTTCATTTGTTTATGTTAAAATCAAGAAAAGAAATAAAATTGATTGAAAAAATGCAAGTGCAAGATGTGGATAAACGCTTTGAAGCTTCTCAGCTTTTCTTCTGGATTACATCCCATAAAAGTAAGAAAATATAAAAATGTATAATAAAGTGTCAGTGCAATGTATTCATTCATTTCATTCATCCGTTTACAGCCTCATTTAATTGCACACAGTCCTTTATCCCCATTTCTCCCAATCTTCTACGGTCACTTTATATTTTTAATATAGATTATAGTTGTACAAAACATTTTTATGTCTATAGTTACCTTCTAGTTTTTATATAGTTTTTGTATAGATGACTAGCACAGGTTAATTTATATATATTCCTGCACATTTTTAATTCGTCTATATATATATATATCCTATGCAAATGTTTAATTTCTCTGTAAAAGTTTTATTTTGTTTAATTGGTTAATTTAATTTAATTTAATTTAATTTCCTTAATTCCTCCGTGCACATTCAAATTTACATTCATCTCAGGCCAATTCCTACATATGGTTCCTGTGTTATAAGTTAACTCTAATGCATAAGTCAAGTCTGATGTATGTTCAATGTATGTTGCCACTGGATGCTTAAAATGTCCTTCGGGATCAATAAAATATCTATTTATCCATTGAGTCTGTGTAAAACACACATTTTCCATTGCGCTGAATGTAAAATACATATAATCAGAACTCCCATTGGATCAGAACGGTTCATGGCAGCACTGTAATACACGCAGTACTTTGTTTTTGTGTGTATTTGTCTTTTTTAAGCTAAAAAACAAAAAAACTAAATTGAAGCAGAATCGATTTTACGCTTCGACTTTCGTCCCTTCTGTCCCTCCCACTCTGCCGTACTCGGCCTTATCCGCGCACACCGGAAGAGGAGAGGTCCTTTTCCCGCAGACTCCAACATGGTGAGCGCCTCCTCGTCGCGACTCCTCCGTCAACTCATCTGAAAACATCGAGCTTTCCCCTCGTGCCGTCGCGCTTTAACGCGTCCGAGCCAAAACTCCAACATGTTATCAAACCGTGGGAGTTTGTATCGTGACCGGAGACTCGGATGATCATTGTTCATCCATCGTTTCTTTGAAACTCACGACCCGTTAGCTCGAATGTGGCTAGCGGCGTTAGCTTGAATGAACGGGCAAACGCTCGTTGAGGGGGAATGTCGCCATTTCGTGCGCAAACGTGTGCGACTGTTCTCACACGTGCGGAGCAACACTCGTGTTTATTAGCGAATTAAATGGTTTTGATTCCGAACATGCTAACGTGAGCTACATGTAGCGTTGCTAGGCCGCAGCCGGTGTTAGCACACCATGCTAACACGTCAGAGCAGGTTTCTTTACTCTTCACGTATCCAGCTTCTCTCTTTCTCAGCTGTGGATCTTTTTATTATTGTGTCCTGCTGCTTTTTTTTTAAAATAATGTCTCCGGTTGTTTGCTTCGTTGTTGACCGGGTTCGTCCTCTCTCCTCCAGGCAAGAGGACCGAAGAAGCACCTGAAGCGCGTCGCGGCGCCGAAGCACTGGATGCTGGACAAGCTCACCGGAGTGTTCGTAAGTTTCCTCAGCCATCCTGAATTAAAGAGGCTCCCAGCTCTGATGTGTTAATTGATAATTGATGTGTGTGGGGGGGTTCGATGCTGGACGGTCCACTGAGAGTGTCACGTGTGTGTCTGCTGCAGTGTCGCGTTTCTATCGCATCACATTTATGCAGCGTGTTGCTCAGATAATGAAGCTGTCACAATCATAAAAAAATGGGAAATTTCATGAAAAGTTCCTTGTTAAACCTTCTGACAATCAAAGTCAAAAGATAACTTGCTCTGTGTTGTCTGATCGTCTGATGATCACAACCTCTAATTCCTGTTAGAAAGGTTTGAAAGTGAGAACAGAAATCCCACCATTGTTTATCTTTCATGCCAAAATGAGTCAATGTGCTCCGATGAACTTCATAATTATCGAGCCAATTGGTTTATTCTCTCATTCCCTCGGCTCCGCGAGAGATTTGTTGAAGTCAACTTCGACTCTAAACCTTAAATCTAAGTCTGCTAACAGTGGTTTTAAACATGAACAATACAACATGGATGTTAATAGTCGAGGTTTAAACATGCCTGTAATGTGTGTAAAGGATAATTTATGTCCATCAGTCAACTAATTGAACTGTTGCCTGAAAATAACTTCAAATGAAGCATGAATAGAAGACAGGAAACTATCTGTTAGGTATGATTCTTACATTGACTTGTGAGTCTTTGTCCCACACTCTGAAATGTTTTTACTCTCGTCCTCCTCAGGCTCCTCGTCCTTCCACCGGTCCCCACAAGCTGAGGGAGTGCCTGCCCCTCATCATCTTCCTGAGGAACCGTCTGAAGTACGCCCTGACCGGAGATGAGGTGAAGAAGATCTGCATGCAGAGGTTCATCAAGATTGACGGCAAGGTCCGCACCGACATCACCTACCCCGCTGGATTCATGGGTGAGTTGAATCTCGGGACCTTTTTTTTTAATGGTTGCTGAACAGATGTGATATAGAATGAAGTGGATCTATAGAACTTGTACGACATCGCTCCTGTCGGTTATGAAGGGGCAGGAGGAGCAATGATGAATATTTGGTTTTGATCAGTAATGAGATGAAATTACACAACCGATTCCTCTAAGAAGTTCTGAGCTCCAGCTGCTGCACTGATATTTAAACTCTTTTTGACATTGAAGTAAAGTGTGACTGAGATTAAGTTGTTAAATTTGCTAACTTTTATTTGCCATCACTCGTTATCTGTTAACAAGGGGCTAGTTTTAAAAACAAGAATCATCTGACCCAGCTCCCACCGGTTCGAACCAGTAAAGGAAATGCACCAGTTGTGTAGAACTGGCTTCAGGCCCCTCAGAGTGTTGATGATCACAGTCCCGACGGTCGTGCCTCCTCTAGATCCTGTGACACTGTCAGTTTTCTCTCCACCGCCATGTCGCCCAGCAGCCTCACATGGAGGTGTGGCAGTTTAATTTCCAAATCCAAGGGACGTCTTCACGGCAGGATGAGCGTCCTATTTATACACAGAACATACGCAGTGAGAACACTGAGACTGTGGGCCAGGAGTAGTAAGGATTATTCCTAAACAGGTTCTACTGCAATCATATAAATCTCATATACACTTAAATCTGAAGAACTTAAATGATTTATCATACATATACATTTTCTATAAAAAAAAAACAGTTGAGCCTTTGCGTTAACTCAACTAATTGCACTGGTGTGTTTGAATAATAGATTTCCATTTAATTTCATTACACTGTGCAGACATTAATTGTTTCATTTCTTGAAAGCGACTTTGGTTGTTTATAAAAATCAGTGTATTCTTGAAATATATGTAACTCCCTGTTTGACTGAATGATCCTGGTACCTGCACATGAAGAGATGCTCTGGTCCAAGACTTCAACATTGTTAACTTATTGTTGGTTAAAGAAATAACAATGATTTTTAAATGGAATCAAATTTATAAATAATGCCTGAACAATTGACAGTGTAGGTTGGAGTTGGCAAATAGTGCTCTGTAAACAGTGTTATTGATTTTACCCACATGGGCCCTGTGGTCAGTGTGGGGTGTTAAAGCAGAACTCATAATCCACTTGTGTTTAACTGACTTCTATATTAGTCTTATTATATGTGTTATTAGCGCGTTGGAGAAAAAGGGTTTGATGCTAAAACTGTCGACTGTTTATTTCTCCAGATGTGATCAGCATCGAGAAGACCGGTGAGCACTTCCGTCTGATTTACGACGTGAAGGGACGTTTCACCGTCCACCGCATCACCGCTGAGGAGGCCAAGGTGAGAACTGCAAACTGTTTGTTGCTATTCTTAGACGCTAATGGTGCCTCTTGCCATAAATCCAAATCCAGCTGCAGCAGTTATTGTTTCAAACTGGTTTCATTTCCAAAACTAAAGTGAAAATGAGAAGCCTGGGTTTTGTTTTTTGTTAAAGTTCTGGCAGTCTCTGTAAATCACAGATGTTTTTCCAAGACGTCTAAATGTCCCCCTCCTCTCTCTGCAGTACAAGCTGTGCAAGGTGAAGAAGATCATCATTGGAACCAAGGGGATCCCCCACCTGGTGACCCACGATGCCCGCACCATCCGCTACCCCGACCCCCTCATCAAGGTCAACGACACCATCCGCATCGACCTGGAGTCCGGCAAGATCACAGATTTCATCAAGTTTGATACTGGTGGGTTCAACTCGCTGTCGTCTCACTTGGCTGCATGTTCTTTGTATGAAGAAACCGTCTCTAATCTTTCTTTCCTCCTCCCTGCAGCGAACCTGTGCATGGTGACTGGTGGTGCTAACTTGGGGCGTATCGGTATGATCACCAACAGGGAGCGTCACCCCGGCTCCTTTGACGTGGTGCACGTCAAGGACAGCACGGGCAACAGCTTCGCTACCAGGCTCTCCAACATCTTCGTCATTGGCAAGGTGAGGATTTTCAAATTCTTCTGACTGTAGCCTGAGTATTCAAGTTCCCCCTGTCGGGACAAAAACTGTTTAATGTGGAACAGCAGTCTGGAGCAAGGATGACTTCTCTCGGTGTTGATCAGTCATGAGAATACCCCCTCTAAGAAGTTCTGAGCTCAGTGAGTGGTAACTAACCATACTCACGGATTCCTAGGCCCCCCCCCCCTCATGTGGTAAAGTGTTGAACGCGGCTCGTTTGTTTCGCCGCTGCCCGACAGTTATAGAATGGCCGTGTGTCTTTCTTCACCTTGCTGAAGCGTTGGCAGTCAGATAAATGTTAGCACAATCCACTGTTGGGCTTCTCCCTCCTTGGTACGACGGCGTTAAACTGGCTGCACGTTCAGATGTGTCGTTAATCTGTTGGAAACTGACGTGACAGTCCCAGCTTCCTCTCCAAAGTGTTTTTGTCTTCAACATAAATTCAAATAGTGTTAAAAGGTTTTAAATTGAACTGTAGACTGAATATGAGTCTATAGATATTCAAAAATGAGACGCTTTTCCAAACCTTGAGTCTGATTTCACTTGTTTGCATCACGTGAACAGTCTTGATTGAACATTAACCATTGAATCGATCTCCTCCTGCAGGGCAACAAGCCGTGGGTGTCCGTGCCAAGAGGAAAGGGAATCCGTCTCACCATCGCCGAGGAGAGAGACAAGAGGCTGGCCGCCAAGCAGGGCAGCAGCTAAGCTGGCCACCCAGCAGACCACCTGGTTTTCAAAATAAATGTTATTTACAAAACACCCAGATCTCGTCCATGTGGTTTCTTAAAAGTTCACTCGTTAGAATAAAGTTGTGCGTCAACCATCGGTCCAACACTAGTTTAAAATTAAGTAGAGTTGAAATATTTGGAGTAGGATTTTCAGAGGAAGGGAACAGAAGTTGACCTCTTTAAAGATTAATCCAACAACAGTTCAACCAGTGGAAGTTGGTTCACTTAAATAAACCAGATTAAATAATTGTTTTCACCTTTGTGCAAAATAATCCAGTGAATGTAAATTGACCTCTACAGCTCTAACTTAAAAAGTAACTTGTGTAGCACTGACGTCATATAGTGAAGTAATACATCAACTTGTCCACCAATAACAGTCAATGTTCCTCTGTCCAATATTAGGACAATTAAACAGAAGTTATTATATATGAGGAATTGTTTTTTCTTCACCTGAGTTACTTTTGGATAATTTGACATTTACATGAAACGAAATGAACAACCTTTTTCTGTTTCTTGTAATTTTATTAGTTCTGTGTTTTACATTTGATCTTTGATCTGGTCGTTACCATGACAACTTCACCTGCTCCAAAGCAACCATCCCTCCATCCTTCTCCTGGAGTCAGCCCATCCTCCCTCCCTCCATCCTTCTATTCCCACCATCCTCTGCTTCCATCCCATCATGCACCATCCATCTGTTTGTTCTCTTTTCTTTATTCCGCTCTCCTATGTTTTCATTCCTACCATCTATCCATTCAAATTAAATTCTTCTTCCTCTGAATATCCTTCATCACAGCACTCAATGTTTGTTTTCTCTCTCACCTGCGTTCCCTTCATCCTGTCTCCTTTATCCCTCCCTTCCCTACATGTGCTGATTCCTGCTTCTTCCTTCCCTCCCTCCATGCATCCCTTCATCTGTGTTCTGACTCCAGTACCAGTCCATATGGTGACTGCTGAGATGCAACCTGCTCTGCGCTGCAGAAACCTGGCCTGGCACTCACCACCTCAGTGTGTGTTGTGTGTGTGTGTGTGTGTGTGTTGTGTCTCCTCTCCTGGCCTCTTCAGCTTCTCCTATGACTGTGTGCGTTTACGTAAAAACAGCAAAAGATCGACACGACCAGAACTCGTGATTTCCATTTCCAACCACGCCTATGCAGCACATGACACAACTACACACACGCAGCAGGATTGAGTGTTTCTCTCTCTGTGTGTGTGTGTGTGTGTAGGGGGCACGGCTCGCTCCAGTGACCGTCTGCTCTCTGACACACTGAACAGTGCAGTAATCCATCATCTGTGGCAGCGAGGACAGTGAATCTGCAGCATTTTAACATGAAGAGGGAAAAGTTCAGTGTTTAAAAATGTGTAAAATACAGTTTGTGGTCGTCTCGACTTTGACCCTCAACTCTCGAGGGTTGTTTAAATTTAGCCGCCTCTTTTTTTTTTATTTAGTTCTGCTCGACTCAATATAAACTAGAGGTCATGAGGACGTATCAGTGTTGGAGGAACACTTCTGAGTTCTAAGCTTCTTGTAATGAACAAGTTTCTCCATGAATAACTTTAAAAACACGATGAACGTTTTGACCAGTGTTGCTGCGTGTGTCAGTCCTGTCTGACGTCATGTTGGTTTGTGAGCAGCATCAACTTTGGCATTTTTGTGTTTTGGATCCAGACGTAGCCATATATCATTTTTTATTGACAGTTGATGCCATAAACCAAACAGGATGGAAAGACTTGCACGATGATTGCAGGAGTTTCTCAGTGGCTCCAACGTGCACACAACTGATGCAGGATGAATAATAATAATAAAGAGGAACAGATAGAACGTTTCTAAAGACTGAGGGCCTGTTGGGTTTCTCTGTGTGCGCAGCCGCTCTGCTCCGTGTTCCAGCCTCTGTCAGATAATTCAACATGTTTGTTTTCTGCGTGTTTCTCCCTGCAGCTCACATTTCTTTTGCTTTTCTCACCAAATGCACTTCAAAGCCTCAGTGTGACTGTGCAGTGTGTGTGTGTGTGTGTGTGTGTGTGTGTGTGTCTGAATCAAATGTGATTGTTGCTCCGCTCACAAGGGGATGCAGAGCAGGACCGGAGCAAAGCATGCGTCTGGTGAGTCTCACATTTCAAACGTTCAAAGACTTTGTGTGTGTGTGTGTGTGTGTGTGTGTGTGTGTGTGCCTGCATTTGTTTACAAGAACTGGTCCCAGCCTGATAAAAAAAAAAATGGGGACAAAGCTGCCACGTTTGATTTTGTTACTAAACCTCATTTCGTTTCTCCGTGTCGACTCCACAAACACGTCTGTTTGCAGCCTGGAGTCATGAAAAGGTCAAAGGTCACTGTCACCGTCAGCCAATCATCACAACTGACACCTTTGATTTGTTGTAACTTGGATCATATTTATTTTAGGTTCGTCCATTTCTGTCTGTTTTGTAAAGATTTTAAATCCTTGAAGAAATTAGCAGCTGCTGGTCACATGCTTGAGTTCAGCAGGGGCGCTGCAACAGGGTTTGGCCCGATGTAGGGCCCCCCCCCCCCCCCCCCCCCCCCCCCCCAGGAGCTCCCTTTAGCCTGGGTCCCCCAAAGTCCCTTGAAACGTTCCTGCAGTCCAAATGATCTGAACCACTTCATTTGGTTTTACATTTAAGCGGTTGAATCATAAATGGACGTAGATGAAGTACCTGTTTTCTCTCTCTGACCAGCAGAGGGCGACTCCACTGGTTGTTTCTGTAGAAGTCAATGAGGAAATGACTGAACTTCTCACTTTATCACGTCGGTCAACGTCTTCCTGAGGAGTTTATGTCTCAGTCTCTAGTTTCAAGTTTTCTTCAAAATGTCCAATTAGTAAATAACACAGTGTGATTGACAGCTGGTACCGTCCAATGGGTGCAGGAGGCAGGTGTAGGTGGGCGTGCAGTGTCCCACCTATATAGCATTCAATCACCCGCTGGACGACATCACGGCCCAGACTGTGGGTGTGAGACGAACCAGATCAGCTGACTGAGGTCGCAACGTCTGCAGAGTGAAAAACGAGACGGAGCGAAGGAGCGAGTCCAAGTGGACAAAGTGATGGAGGTGAATTCGGGGGAACGCTCCCTGAGCGAGTCGAGGAAAGTGGAGTGAGCTGCTGAAACAATGAAGTCAGTCATCGGAGGGAGGGTGGGGGTGAGGGTGAGGGTGGGGGTGAGGACAGCTGTTTCTAATCAATTGCTTCCATGTGATTGACTGCCTGTCAGCTGATTGGTCGACCGGCTCCTCGACAGTCAAGGCCGCGGTCGGAGAGATCGGTGGTTTGGACGCCCGGTTTAACCGATCGGTCGATTCCTTGTGTAACCAGCTGGTTGGTTGATTGATTAATTGACACGGGGGTTGTCATGGCAACTGATTGGCAAAGTAACGATGCAGATATGACCAGTGTGAGGCCGTGGTGAGTGTGTGGATGATGTAATGTGACCACTCCCATCCGCTTCTTCTTCTCTTTCACCTCCTCCTCTTCTTCTTCTTCTTCTTCGTCTCACACACACACACACACACACACACACACACACACACACACACACACACACACACACACACACACACACACACACACACACACACTATCTCCCCCACACTTTCTCATGTTGATGTTTTTAATTGTGTCAATAAAAGGCCGTTTATGTTGAAATTCCTTCTCCCTCCCCCCCCCCCCCCCCCCCCCCCCAATCCTCCGTTCGACAGACTCAGACTGCATGAACAAAAACATTTAGGTAAGCCAAGTTCACGTCTGGGAGGGGCTGCCGGAGGGGGCCCGGGGGGCGCTCCGAGGACCAGATGTGCTTTTTTTGGGGTGTTTCTGGGCAGGAGGAGGAAGGAGGGTTACGTTCACGAGCCTCCAGAGGAGAAACGGGGGAGTTTCACTGGGCTCTGCAGAAAGTTGAGCGTCCTGGAAGGCAAAGTGCTGCAGAGCACGAGAAGGCCTCGCTGTACGATAGTTTGTCGAGGGCTGAGACGTGTCACTACAGGAGAAAAAAGATGTAATTAAATGAAATGATGGTGAATATTTACCCCTCAGATGATAAAATGATGGTTCTACCAGATCCTTGATAACATACAGATATTACATGTTAGACTTTACAAGAAGACAAATGTTCAAATTGTCTGTAGCTCATGTTTGAAACAGCTGAAACCAGAGAGAGGGAGGTTTTAAAACAAGTGGTAACTCATTCAGAGGAAGTATTGGATCCTTCACGTCTCATTTTGGAATGAAATCTTCAATTTGTGGGTCGTCTCCCATGAGAGGGAGCGCAGAGCTTCTCCTCCGCCCCTGGTCCTCGGCGCCCAGGGGCCACGTCATGTCCCCTGAGAGCCTCCTGAAGGAGGAACCTCTGCGGTGTCGCACTTCTCCTCAGTGTGCACTTGCTGTCACTTTGTGGGGAGGAAAGAAAACACAGTGAGAGACGTTGGTCATGTCGGTTCACCAGAGAGACTTGGCTTGGATCAGAGACGTGTTCAGGGACCAGGAGAAAAAGCAGGAAAGCAGAAAGTGAAGTGACTCCAGTTCCTCTGAGTGAAATCTAATGAGGATCTTGTGACTGCGGTTATGTAATGAATCTGATGAGTAATCCGCTCTGACGGCCGCTGTGGTCGCTCTGACCTCAGGTCACGCTCGTGGGAAACTGGTGTCACGTGAAAATAACGACTCGAGGGGAACGCTGAGGTCAGGTTGGAGACTTTACTTTGTGGATGTTTGGATTCAGCAGAGAAGTGAGTCGTGGTTTCAGTTGATTGATGATTTATTATTGATTTAATTGATGTCTGGTGGATGTAACGAAGAACATTTACTTTGATTAACTTTGCTGTACTTTTAATTTGCTTGCCACATACTTCCACATACTTCATTACATTAAGATTATTTAAAAACCAGTAATTATTTACTTTTACTGAAGTAGAAAAGTTAATTTTGTATGTTTGAGTACTTCCTTATTTATTCTTTTATCTGTTAATCTTATTTATCTTGAACTTTCTTTTTGTCTTTCTTTTTCCAACATGATATATTTCCTATTTTATTTATTATTTATTAATGTTTCTTTTTTCTCTCTGTGACCAGGTTCAACATCCCCAACGAGGAAAGTATTTTAAAATGTACTTTTATTAATCATTTCTAGGTCCTGACATATTATCTGTTTCAGCTCTGTAATGTCTCCTCAATGTCTCTGTCCCGTCTGGTCTCACCTGTTGTGTCAGTTCATCAGCATCTTCCTCTTCTTCTCTTTCTCCTCTTCCTCCAGACAGGTTTCCTCCTCTTCTCGGGGAAACACCAGAGACAGACTGTTGCACTGCGTCAAGCTGGAGCAGAGCTAGATGTGAGTTTGGTCTTTGCAGCTTCAAAATAAAAGCCCAAAGAAGTGTGTGTGTGTGTGTGTGTGTGTGTGTGTGTGTGTGTGTGTGTGTGTGTGTGTTTGTGACACATGATGAACGAGACATAATTCTGATGTGGATGTTATGAATTAATAGAAAACATATATACTATTAATGATCATCATTGAAACCCATCAAGTATAAATGCACTGAAGTATAATAGTGTTTCAATTAGGTCAAAATAAAAGCCAAGATATCATTTGATTAAAAAAAACATAGATTTTATAATTAAGCTCAAAAATAAACTTATAAAATCAAAGAAGTCAGTTTAAAATGTTATATGTTTATAAGTATAAACATCTAAAATTAAGCCTGAAAATAAACGTTAAAGAGACAAAATGCAGTTTGAATGTGTTTTGAGTGTCTCTGTATATTCTCTAAATGAATTGTCTGTATCGGTGCATGTTAGATGAACGATAATCCTCAGATCCAGTGCCACAGGTTGTTTGGATCACCGGGAACGTGCTGTTAAAAACAGGCTTTGATTCTGAAATGTTGGAACCGGACATCGGTGTGTCACAGTGGTTCGTCTGACTTCAGCAGCTGAGCGTCTCCTCCACGGAGAAAACAGAGAAAAGCTCAAAAACAATGAGGGCGCACGACGCGCAACTCGCACCGAGCGTCTCCAACCGGAGCCGAGTTCCTCCTCCCGCAGGATCCGTGGCATGCGTCCGTGCGCCAGGCGGAGGGAGAGGGAGCTCCGGGGTATAACTTGACCCCACACTCAGTTTGTTATCTTGTATTTCTGTCGGAGGAGGAACCATGCCTTTCTGCAAGAGGACGATACTTCCCAAAGATGTGTGCAAGCCCGACGGCAGAGGGCTGAAGCTGCTGGAGGCGCGTCCGCGGCAGCCGCCGGAGGTTTTCGGGGACCTGGCGGACGTGTGCGGCTTCTCCCTGTGCTCGGTGCTGCGGCAGCTCTCGGATCTGTCCCGGCACTCGGTGAGCATCCTGGAGGAGCTGGAGGGGGAGCTGGTGTCCGTGTGCCACCGGTCCGGCGCGCTGGAGGGCAGGGTGGTCCGGCTGCAGAGGCGCGTCGCGGAGCTGGTCAGCAAACCTCCGCCGAGAGGTAAGAGGACATTTAACCGGGGACACACTCACCTGGTGCCACTTTACGCACGGTGCTGTTTGCAGGAGCGGAGCTGGAGCAGGTCTGTGTTTGTCCCGGTGGAGTGACGGGTGTCAAAGTTTGATCTGAAACTGGTTTTATGTTCAGGTCCCACTGAGGGGCCACTGTGGGGCCACTGTGGGGCCAACTCAAGCTGTGTAAGTGAGAGGGTTATCCGGCTTGTGTTTGTGAGATATCAGCTGCTGCAGCCAGTTGTTCTAAATTCAAACTTCTGCAGGGAAAAGTGAGAATTGTACGTAACAACCTGGATTTAGTTTAGTTCTTGTTCCAGTGGCTTTAGCTCCAGGGTGTGCAGGTTTACAGGATGCCCCTGAAGGCAGCAGTCAGAGCCTCCACCTGCCACCTCCTTCTATGACTCCTGCTGTTTCTTTAACCTCTGGTGGCCTCAGTGGCTCAGACAGTGAGTTGCAGCAGCTCAGATTGGAGATGATGCTCACGTCTCTTGAACGAGGAAAGTTTCTCACTCTGCAGGATTCTGGGACATCAGAACTAGTCTGGAGGAAACGAAATAAAAAGTGTGACGTGGAAACTCTGATGGTGGACTCCTCACTGGAGTAGGAGACGTCCTGTGGGGGACGCTGGGAGTCAGTCAGAGTTGGACGTCACATTAAATGCAGTTGAACAGCAGCCAGAGGTCATTCATTTCCATATTCATCCTGTGTCCACTGGTGAAAACTTTATATTCATAGATTCTGTCATATCATAGATTCCGTGTTTTTGAGTTTGGAGCCACAGTTTAGTGATCGTGGGGTGGAGCTTTGGTATCAAAGTCCCGCCCATACACACACTCAACCAATCACGAGTCAGTCTCGGCTGTCACTCGTGACGTTTGACCCGGTTTTTATAGCATTGAGTAACAAATTAAAACCAAATTAAAGAACTTTTAAAACCATTTTTCTTTACTTTTCCGTCTTTATCTCAAAGAGCTGCAGGTCCTTCACTTTCCTGAGAAACAGTTTGACGGTAGTTTGATTTTTTTCGAGCTCTAAAATCCTCCGATGACTCACAATAAAGATCAATAATCTAAAATTAGCTAGTGCTACATTACGTTAGCCTGCAGAACAATGCAGATCAATATCGATCCTCAGTTTATCACAGCTGTAACTCGTCATGCTCCTCCGTCACCTGCAGGGGAAGCTACTGTGGTTCGACCTTTCACCGTCAAGATGCCCAGATGCATGATGGGAGATTTTTTTCCCCTCTGCAAACTTTGCTGCACACGGATTCGCTCTTTGTTTGGGTTACAGCTCCAGAGTGAGCGCACACGAGTAAAGTAAGCCGGCCGTGAGTTTACAAGCCTGTCGGCGATGTGTGTGTGTGTGTGTGTGTGTGTGTGTGTGTGTGTGTGTGTGTGTGTGTGTGTGTGTTTGTGTGTGAGTGTGTGTGTGTGTGTCTGCACGTACAGAGTGATAAGAGAGAGAGTCCCTCTAAACACAGACCAGATGTAGAGCTGGAGAGAGACGAGGATGAAGCATAAAACCAAAGGCCGCGTTCAGTTTACCTTACGGACAGCGAACGCACCCTTGTGTCGGCCTGCGTGTGTGTTTCTGCATGTATGTGTGTGTAAAAGACTGATCTCTGTACACGTGTCGACTCTCACTCGTCCTCCCTGAGTTGTGTGTGGGCTCTGTGTATCTCTAACATGTGGGCAGCAGCAGCAGCAGCAGCAGCAGCACACGGCTCAATAATCAATAGATCCGGCCTGAGCCTTCATCTCTCCTCATCATCCTCGCTCCACCGCCTCTCCCTGTGTTTCTCGCCTCCTACCGTCTCAGCGAGGATGGAAAACATTGATCTTCTTTCCAAAAGAAAAACAAGGTGCAAACATTTGGGCTTTTCCTCCTTTAGATTTATGAAAACAAAGCATGTCGTCACGTGAGTTGAGTCAGAACACGGTCGAATAAATTCTCATTTGATTTGTTTGTTATGTAGAAAGTCCAGCAATCCATCATCCATCCATCCATTCATTCATCCATCCATCCATCATCCATTCATTCATCCATCCATCCATCCATCCATCATCTATCCATCATCTATCCATCCATTCATCCATTCATCCATCCATCCATTCATCCATCCATCCATCCATCATCTATCCATCCATTCATCAATCCATCCATCTATCTATCTATCTATCTATCTATCTATCTATCTATCCATCCATCCACCCACCCATCCATCCATCCATCCATCCATCCTTCCATCCTTCCATCCTTCCATCTATCTATCTATCTATCTATCTATCTATCTATCTATCCTTCCATCCTTCCATCCAGAAAGACACATGTGAATGTGTGTCAGTGAATCTTCCACATGAGGAGGAACCAGTTCCTCCTCTGACTCCGGTTAAACCTTCGGAGCTGGTTGGACGAGTTGAAATCGATTTCCTCTGCGATGGTTGAGTCTCAGACAGCTCAGATTTGTGAGGATGAGAAAAACTTGCATTCTTCTCTCTCACTCGAGGACGTGTGCTTCTCCTCCACTAACAGCCGCTGACAATCCCCCCGTCCACCTGCCAACAAAAGCCAAACTCGGTCAGAGTTGCATAATGAAACACATGTTCCAGCTCCTGCGTGAGGGGACTTTATTTTTCCACCGGGTTCAGAGTTTGTACGGGAGCTGGGTCTCCTGAGCCGCCTCCAGGGCCCCCGACACGGCGAAGGGCCGCCGTGATCCGAGCTGGTTTCCTCTTCCTGGGGCCGAGGGGGAAGAGACAGGAAGAGGGCGTTGGAAAGCTCGATATCACGAGAGTGTTCGATGTGTGTGTGTGTGTGTGTGTGTGTGTGTCGACTGGAAGCCGTCACTCAGGACGACCTGGACCGGAGGAATTTGTCCTCTGCAGCTCTCGCTGGCTCAGTTTCCGGACGCTCTCTCTCTAACGTGCCCGTTCACATTCACATGCTTCAGTTCCCAAGTATGTGAATGGGAACCAGCGTCTTGTGTTTTCTTTCGGTGCCTGTTTCCAACTCAGTTCTCTGAGAAACCACATTCTTCCTTTGACCCACAACAGATTTTTACAGGCTGATTTTGCTGAAGTTTGCTGAAACTAAATGTTTCTCGCTCGCTCTGACGCTCACAGTTGTAGGTGGTGAGTTTGTTTTTAAAGCGTAAATCCGCACGGAATCAACAGACGGAAGAAAATCTGAAATTAAATAAA